>NC_048282.1:12857469-12977469 GCF_009762535.1 Notolabrus celidotus | reverse complement strand
GGTGATGGATGACTCGGAGACACTCGAGAACGATGACTTCCCCGACCCAGAGTTTGATTGTTTCCTCCAGAAAAAAAAAGGTTACAGGAAGTGAAGGGGGGGGGGTCTATGTGCCCTTTAAGGTGGAATCGACAGACGGACCCTCCTCCACTCGTACACTAACACACATTAACTCTGACTGAATGTTTCTCTGCTACACTCTGCCTAACTCCTGATTCATCACGCTACATACTGAGCTGCTAACAGTTAGGACATCCATTGGGACACACACACACACACACACACACACACACACACACACACACACACACACACACAAACACATCCTGTGCAGTGATTCTGATGGTCAGCTCAGACCAGAGCGAGAGAGTGTGACTGTCTCTGTGTGAAGTTGTTGCGGAGGACTTGATGCAGCTGAGCTGAGAGCACACTTCTTCAGGACGCACTATTTGACAGAACACTGGTGTGAACCTAAAAGGGCGACAGGATGAAAAAAACATCAACATGTAGAGAAATATCTCATCACTGTAAGAAAAAATAAGTTCATTCAACTTAAAAAAAATTGTAACCTGGCTGCCTTAAAATGTTAAGTTCGGCAAGCCAAGAAATTGAAGTTGTTTCCACTTTTTTCTTAGTTCTTTAAACTTAGTTTTATTAGTTGGGGTGACAAAGACAGTGCTGATAAATTAGTTCTATCAACTTCATACTTTAAGTTTAATCGACAAGCCTTTTTAGTGAAACCAACAAGCAATTCTAAGTTTTACAAACCTAAATCTAAGTAGAAACAACATGAAAAAACAAATTAGATCAACATGTTTCTACAGGTATATTGAGTTGTAAAAACATGAAAAGGTAACTTTCCTGAACTAAGCATCCTGTTGAATCAATTTATAATTAACAGTTCTGCAAACATGTCTTAAATGTTAGATCAACAAAGTGTTTTGTTGAACCAACTTATCTTGACTTGTTCATCTTAGTTGTAACTAGGGATATCCCGATCTGATCATGTGATCAATAATCAGGGCTGAATGTGTGGTTTCAGACTCATTCGGAATGGGATATCAGCACTAAACCAGAATTTGGCCATATATGTATATCGTGACAAGCTCAGTACATGTTAAAAGACTGTGAGACACCTGACAGCTTAATTAACAGCAGTGACCCGCTTGTCGCTCATTCCAAGGAAGTGCTGTTTCTTAACCACAATCTGATTAAAAGAAGTCACTGACAAGGATAGAAACACTCACACTCTGGGTCATGGTGCAACACAACAAACACTTTACCAGCAGCCTTTGCTTCCCAACAGCCTATAGCATAACTCCTGTAAAAAGACTTTTTAGTGCTGTTGCAAATATCCTTGATGAGAAAAGGAACAAGCTCAAACCTGACAAGGTAGAGATGTTGGTTTTCATCAATAAAAACATACACTTCCTGCTGTGAAGCCAGAGAAGGAGAGTAAGAATTAGGAGTGTAGTTCCAAAAGCACATTACTGGCCTTACTTTATTTATAACACTGTGGCACTTTTATTTGCTCATTTGTTTACAAGCCTGCCGGGGATTTTAAGTTGAGCTGCTGTTCGTCTTTACATTAGACATTTAATATATACTGTTGCACTAAACTTAAATGTGAAGAATTTTATTTTTATTATTATATTGTATTTGTTATTACTTGATTGTTCAAGCTACCTCACAGAAGTGCTCTGTTTTTAAGTGTTAAATGATAAAACAAGCTGAATTTAAAAAAAATAAGGGACATCCTGGATCTATTTCTTCGCTCTTCTTCATTTTTTTTTATGCATTATAGAAGTATCGGATCGGATCGGGACTCGGCACCGGCAGATACTCACAATCAAATGACTCAGACTCGGGGGCAAAAAAACCTGATCGGGACATCCCTACTTGTAACATTACGTTCATTAAAAAAACAAGTACTTGTCATTTCTTAAAACAACCTAAGCCTCAATTTTAGAAAAATACTACATAAAAATGATTTCTCCACATGGGACAACATTCAAAATACTTTATTCAATGTCAAAACTGATGATAGCTTTTTTGTATAAAGTAGTAAAAAAGTCTACAAATATCACACATTGAACATTTCTCTTTTGGTAAAAAAGCAAAGCTATCTTCTCTGATGAACACATCACACCCCCTCCAGGAGACCATAACAACACTCGGTAGCTCGTTCAGTGACAGACTTCTTCACCCGCGGTGTCTCACAGAGAGATATCGCAGGTCTTTTCTTCCTGCAGTGATCAGACTCTATTACCAATAATATATATATATATATATATATATATATATATATATATATATATATATATATATATATATATATATATATATATATATGTTGTCAGATATGCCTATTTTTACCTCTTTCATTGTAATTGCTAATAGCTTTTTAATAACTGATATTTTATAGACACGTAGCAGGGTTTGAGATGTGAATAAATACAAAGGATAAGAAATAAAGTCAATTCAAACATAAGGAGGAGTAAAATGAAAGGATCAGCTGTTTTATTTGTCAAAGCATCACGCTGTGACAACCACAGTCTCGTGTCTCCTGAGAGCCCCGAACCCCAGACCACAAACCCCGACCCTGAACCCTGAGCCACAGAGGAACCTCACGTTGTGAATCATGACTACAAGTCTTATACACCGTGTGACTGATTCAGAGTTTAGCTAAATGATCATAGGTGTTGTGTTTAAACCAGCAGACAGTTTGAATTAGACTCACACAGGCTCACACACACACACACACACACACACACACACACACACACACACACACACACACACACACACACACACACACACACACAATGTTTCCATGTTACTGCAGAGTGATGCAACCACAGATGGATGTTAACAGGCGCCCTAACTGACATCCATCACATCATTACACATACCGTGTGTGTGTGTGTGTGTGTGTGTGTGTGTGTGTGTGTGTGTGTGTGTGTGTGTGTGTGTGTGTGTGTGTGTGTGTGTGTGTGTGTGTGTCTGTATATGTCTGTGTGTATGTATGTGTGTGTCTGTGTGTGCCTGTCTCTCCATCCATTACTGGCTCGGGGTGCAAGGGAGACTCCTCGGAGCCCAGAAAGCAGGGTCAAGTCCAGGCTTAGTCCTCCACACACACACCCTCCTCCTCCCCATCCTCACTCTCCATCACCTTTTGAGAGGGGGAGGGGAAGGGAGAGGTGTAGGAGTGAGTTAGGAGGGGGAGGAGGTGAGGAATGGGTGAGGACAGGAGTTGATGAGAGGAGGAGATCTATGAACAGAGAGGAGCAATAAAGGAGTAGGGGGGTAGGAGGGGAGGGTTTAAGGATTCCTGCTGGTGACAGAAGCAGATAGGTGAGGTGGGGTTGAGGGGGGGTTATGGGAGGAGGTGTCAGAGACGTTTACATACACAGGTAAGCCAAGTCACGATTATAGTTTGCTGGCTTTTTGTTGAACAGTGAAAACATGAAGGGGTAGCTCTGTACCTTTCCCACATACAATACCAGGGCCTGGTTTACTTCTTCTCCTGTATGAACAGTTTCAGGATTTAAAAAAGTTTAGTTCTGCCCACTATAGGTTTAAGATTTATCTTTTGGGTTAACAGTTCCACCTCTGCACTGTTGTGCTGCATCCTTGCACACACAGAGACAGCTCTGCTGTGAATCAAACTGAGAGAAAAGGATCAAAGCATGCGGAGACCCACAGGGGCGTCGCCAGGAATTCTGGGCCCCCCTGAAAAGATATCTCAGTGTGCCCCATCACCACAGCCAACCCTACAAAATTGTTATAACCCCCCCTGCACTACCCAGCAATGAGCCATTAAAATACACAAATAACTATAACTTGGTTTTACAGCCCTAAAAATTGTAAATAAATAATCACAAGAGTGAATGTAATATTTCCTCAGGAAGATCACATAATCTCACATCCTCGCAAACATTTTGAGCAGCTAATGTTGAGGGGCCATTGCTCCACTTTCTGTTTCTAAAACTGACAGATCATGTGATTCATATGTTAAGTTATGCTTGGAAATACTCTGTGGATGTAATGTAACATTGCTCCTGTGATACTAGTTTATTTGCATTAAACACAAATATATGTTTAAAACTATATTCTGATTAACTGACTCAAATCTAAGCTACATATCAATTGTTTTTTACAATTTCTCAAAATGTAACTGCACAATATTAACCTTCAGACTGTCCAAATCTTTAAACAAGATTATTTGAAGCCAATTGACTTGTTGAATAACAACAAGGAGGCATTATTTGGTATAATCTAACCTCATGAAGTAAAATAAAACTCTAGAGTTACTTTCAATCAGATTAAGCCACACTTGACAATTCCCAACTTTAGGCATGAGCCGTGCATCTCAAAGAGCGGGAGATGCGGGGCTCAGCTGTCTCAGCAGCCCGTTGGATAAAGGTCTGAAGGACTGAACACACGTATGAGTGTCCACGGTCATACATCAAACGTCATGCTTCAAACACAAGATCATAAAGCTTCGCTCGTTGTTGCACCAATGTTTATTTTTCCAAAAAAGTGGGCCAAGCTACATGATACAGAGGACAGAGAGAGGGTGAGATAATGGAAATGTGTTTTTGTGTGTGTGTACGTGTGTACGTGAATGTGTGTGTGTGTACACGTGTCTACGTGAACCTGTGCGTGTGTGTGTGTGTGTGTGTGTGTGTGAGTGGGTGTGTTAGTGTGTGTGTGTGTGTGTGTGTGTATGTGTGTGTGTGTGTGTGTGTGTGTGTGTGTGTGTGTGTGTGTGTGTGTGTGTGTGTGTGTGTGTGTGTGTGTGTAGGTGTGGAGTGATGTGTGCCAGGTACAGCCCTCCACAGTGGGCGTCGCTGTGGTTCTCAGAGCATCACCTCGCGTCCGTGTCAGGGTGGCGTCACTGATGGCAGGCAGCAAGGCTCCAAACTTCTGCTGGTATTTTCAACACACACACTCACTCACACACACACACACACACACACACACACACACACACACACACACACACACACACACACACACACACACACACTATCAGCTCCTGCTTGGCCTGCAGGTCACTGACTCATAGATGGACGAGTGCCTGGTCTGCAGCCTCTGATGGAGTCAGCGTCAGTCTAAATATTTTCCCACCATTAAGTTTAAACTGTGACACACACACTGAAACATGAACCTGCCTCATGTTAACATGTTCTGAAACAGCTGATCACATCTACACTCTTGGATCTTCATGTCTTTATTTCAACCCATGGTGTGATTTTGTTTTTAATGGTTTGAAATAAGTTTAAAGACTCTTTTGATTTATATTTATAGTAAATGGTGTCACTGTGTGTCATGTGTTAAAGTAACAATGCAGAGATTTTCATCTGTTCATCTGCTGCGTGTTTAGGAGCAGAGGACACCAAAGGGGTATACTACGAAGCCCGATTTGCAGTTATCGAGGTAACTTCAGGGTTAACTCTGGATTTTCTGTACTACGAAGGTGGTTCACTCCTTACTAGGGTATATAACCATGGTTACTCATGCTGAACTCCTAACCTGCTCCGGAGCAGGTTATGCTCAGGATCAGAGATCAGTTTGGAGAAAACTCCACCCACTGACCAATCAGCTCACTCGATCACAGAGCTCTGTGAGCTGATCGCGAGGGGAGGGGGGAGAAGAGACGGGCAGGACACTTTGTCTACCTGTAGGATTTTATATATAAAGTACTGATGACAGTTATTGATTATCTTTCCTGATATCAAACTTAAACAGAGTCTGAAGTCAGATTATTCAGATAAAATCGTTTTAGGCTACTGTTTTAATTATACAACTGCACGTATTACTTTGAATCATGTTCTCATTTTTATTAGTCCTTTAACCACAGCGCTCAGTTTGATACCGTCAGGGCTGCAGCTGAAATATTACGTCTAAAACTTACACACATGACACAAGATTCAATCAGAGAGAGAGAGATCACTGTCAGGGAATAAACAGAGTTATTACAGTCAGATCTATCTAATGATGAATAAACAGAGTTATTACAGTCAGATATATCTAATGATCAATAAACAGAGTTATTACAGTCAGATATATCTAATGATGAATAAACAGAGTTATTATAGTCAGATATATCTAATGATGAATAAACAGAGTTATTATAGTCAGATATATCTAATGATGAATAAACAGAGTTATTATAGTCAGATCTATCTAATGATGAATAAACAGAGTTATTATAGTCAGATATATCTAATAATCAATAAACAGAGTTATTATAGCCAGATCTGCACTAATGATGAGAAATAAGACGTCATTTGCGCATTCAAACAGTTTTTGTATGATCCTTCAGTTCTTCCTTCATGTTTCAAACACAGCTGTGTTGAAGTTAATCTGGATTATGTGTTTAACTTCTTCATATTTTTCTTATGTCAGTACAGTGTTTACAATTCATTTCGATGTGCTGACGGCAGACTGTCCATGTCTGTGATTGGTCACATGTTGCCTTCTCCGCCCCGTTCATGTGAACGAGCTCAGGGTAATTCCGGATTGACTCAACATGTTGATAACCAGCTTCGTGTGACAGATTAGCACGATCTCCTTTGTCAAGTTCAGTGAAGCCAGATCAGGAGAAGATATCTAGGATATGCTGAACTCCCTTCGTAGTATACCCCTCAGGGGGTGATTCAGTATGGGATCCCCTCTAAAACAAGATGACACATCTCAAGGGGTTTATCCCAATAAATACATTTCTTCTATAACGGGATAATGGATAATGTATAATGAATAGTATATAATGTGTACTGTTTAATGGATAATGGATAATGTATAATGAATAGTATAGAATGTGTACTGTTTAATGGATAATGGATAATGTATAATGAATAGTATAGAATGTGTACTGTTTAATGGATAATGTATAGTGAGTGGGTGGTAATGTGAAAGGAGCAGACAGGATCCTGCGATAAAGCAGAGGGATCCCATTACACTACAGCTAAAGAAACACACAAGCTGACTCTAAATGTTGATAATAGATGATGTTATTGATTAAAACAGATAAATAATCGTCCTTCTGACTCCACTGTTGGTAATGTTTCCATTGTAACAGATTCTGATCAGCCTCCTTGTTGGGTGAACTAGCATCAACTGAACATTTTAGATCAGAGTACTGATTGTTTGGTCAGATCACTTTGCTAACATGTTGTTTATTACTTTACAGGAGCCACAGATACTCCATTCAGTCTGCAGGATCCTCAGGTCTGCTCCTCAGCTCCTCCTCTTTAAAGCTCAAACACAGAGTTCAGCTGCTGACTGTGTTTGATCCTCTGATGGAGCTGCAGGGCGGAATCAGCCTCTGAGCTCTGTACTAAATAATCATCATTACAGAGCTCGTAAAGCACTCTCTCTCATCCCTCTGCATTATCTCTCCTTTAGCCCCTTTATGTCTCCTCCTCCCTCCCTCCCTCCCTCCCTCCCTCCCTCCCTCTCTCTCTCCCTCCCTCCCTCTCTCTCTCTCTCTCTCCCTCCCTCTCCCTCTCTCTCTCTCTCTCTCTCTCTCTCTTGTTCTCTCTCTCTCTCTCTCTCTCCTCCTCTCCTACTCTCCTCCTCTCCTCTTCCCTCTCCTCCTCTCCTCTCTCTCTCTCTCTCTCTCTCTCTCTCTCTCTCTCTCTCTCTCTCCATCTCTCTCTCCCTCTCCATCCCTCTCTCTCTCTCTTTGTTTTTTGTTTGTGTACAGATACTGATCTGTAACTGTGCTTAAAATTTTCAGGCCTTTGCTTCCCCTACATTTGAACATTCTTATTTCTGCTCCTCACAGTCAGTGATGGCTCACGGCTGTTAATACATTTTAGAGGATTTGTTATTATTTTAGTTTCTCTTTATTTCCCAACATCCAGACTGATTTCAGCCTAAATGTTTGAACAGTAGTTGATATAAAGTTGATCCTATGTGTGTCAGTCAGATCATGTGACACAGACAGAAAGACAGACTGCAGCGTGGAGGAGAGGCGTCTGGTGGATGTGATGTCTGAGAGTGACAGGGAGAACCTGGAGCCTTGTGATGAAGGTGAAGCAGCCAACATGGCCGACGAGGAGCAGCAGACTGAGAGCAGAGAGACGTTCCCAATCACACTGATTTACACTCTGGAGCAAAGTGAAGGTTGATTATTTGACCTCTGATGTTCTTTGAAGTTAGAATGAGTTCAGGTTATTGAGCTTCAGTTAGCTAAGGACACACACAGGAGACGTCCTTCAGAGGGACACTTAACTCAGAGACTAAAAGGATGATTCAGAGCCTGGACCAGCAGAGACCTTTGTTCAGATGGTTCCTCTGTCTGAGCTACAACTTTCACCTCCCTTTGTATCCCTCTCCCCGCTGCCATGTTTCCCCCGTCTCTCTCTCTCCGCAGTCCAACCTTCATCAGTCTCTGAGGCTCATCTGTTTCTGTCGAAGCTTCTGAACGTGCACTCTGGATAACCCGCCGAGCAGCCTCCCTCTGCTTCCTGCGCTGAGATGCACCCGATTTATTTCATTGATTTGAGGAGGGAAGGAATGCACCGACCAAAGACTGACCGTCTGCACAGGGTTTAGAGGAGCCAGGTCCTGATGGAGTCTGAGTCAGCACTCAGAGATGTTAGAAATGTGCACGTCGTTGATGTTGTTGGAGGGATCTGAAGACTTTATCTATGACAACAAGAGGAGGAGGGCTGTGTTTACAGAACGCTCTCTGTCGTATGTTTCTCTAATCAGGATTAGTCTGATGGATCTTTGGACGGATGCTTTTCATGTTCTGTGCATCGAGTTGGAGACTTCACAGAGATGTTTCAGCTGCTGTTCATCCTGACTTCTCCTAGATGGTTCAGGTTCTGGTGAGGTGATGAAACGCCCAGGTCCAGTTTGAGAAACAGATCAATGAATGTGAGGGCTGATTGTCACCTGAACTCTGTGTGCAGGTAACAACAGTGCAGAGTGCACAGTGCAGCTCTGAGCAGCAGAGAGGAGCGGTGCTGACAGCTCAGCTCCACATTCAGACACTAAACAAGAGCAAACTGCATGGAGCTGCAGCTGGGTGAGTTTGAGCTTGAACTTCATCAGGGTCACATGTTCTGTGAATCACACCCTGAGACGGAGGAATGATGCATGATTCATGGTGGCTGCAGTTCATTCTTAGTGAATCCCTGAGAGACTTTGGATGCAGTCTTCACTCTCTGCGTGTAACACACCAAAGCTGAACCAGAGAGGCCACATCACATGGTGGTCACTGTTGGTCTGGTTCCTCTCTGAGCCTGCTTTACTGTCTCTGGATGTGATATCCATCCTTAGTCATTAAATGTCTGCTGTGGACCCTCAGATTCAGGAACAAATTGAGCAAATGCACAAATACACAGAGGTCAAAATAATCTGAGGTGGAGACAGGTTTGCATTCAGCAGAGATTAAAATAAATACCAGATTTAAATATATGAGGAAGTTCTTTGATTTTGGATTCAGGTGGGTGTACCACTGTTTCACTTAAGGCACACACACACACAAACACTCTATCTCGTCTTATGGTGGTTGGGGTGGAGGTGGGGGTCCGTATAATCCAAACCTACACACACATACACACACACACACACACACCTACACACACACACACACACACACACACACACACACACACACACACACACACACACACACACACAGGCTGATTGTTGCTTTGTTCACAGAGTAACTAAACATACAGATGACTCTTTACAGCAGCTCACAAACGCTTGTAACATAAAGAAGAAATAAATAACTTCAGCTCGTCCAGAGAGGGAGAGACACTCAAACCGACCACCCGATAACATCATGTGACACAAAGTCACATTATCAACAAGGTGTTTGAATCTTTGACCTCACCTACAGGATCATTAGAGTGGACACAAGGGGATCCAGAGACGGGTCTCATCTCCAGTAACCGACTCAGAGTTTTCTGTCTCTGAGCCTGTTACAGCATTTCAAACTGTTCAATGTTGTTTTTACACTCTTGTGTTTTAAGACTTGTTGGTTTTTACACTTGAGTTTCTACACTTCTTTGATTCATCAGCCATCCAGCGATGGAGTAAATAATCTGTACATAATAACTCCTCACATGGAGCTTTGAACTGTGAGAAACAGTCTTTGATTAGTCGGTGTTACTGCAAGCAGAACGTCTGTAGCCGAGCAGAGGCCAGTCAGAGTAATCAGAGAGGTCAGCTATTAAGAAAGAAGGAGTGTGTGTGTGTGTGTGTGTGTGTGTGTGTGTGTGTGTGTGTGTGTGTGTGTGTGTGTGTGTGTGTGTGTGTGTGTGTGTGTGTGTGTGTGTGTGTGTGTGTGTGTGTGTGTGTGTGTGATTGCTCATGCCTGTCTCATTGTGCTGGGTCCTGTAAGACAAAGGGTTAAGTAAATGTTTGTTGAAGATAAGAACACTCAGTCTGACAGGCAGCAGGCCCCCACTGACTGAGGGAGGCAAGACCATTACACACACACACACACATATACACACACACACACACACACACACACACAATCAAACACTAGAGAACCACATCTCCTTTACTCATTCAATCATCTGTCCCTCCACGGAGGAGATCTCTGCGGCTGAAGAACAAAGCCTGGTTTATATTTCTGCATTGGAGCGTCCCGCTGAAATACTCCTCCCATTGTTAAAGAGCTGATCTTTACAGCAGAAATAAAGATGTTTACAGCCTGGTGCAAAGAACGGGGCTGGTCTGAATAGCTTGTTTCTCTCTCTGCACACACTGTACAGGGAGTGACTCTTTATTTTTAAGTATATTACGGTTATGAGTTTTGCAAAATCAGGATCTTGGCTGACTGGACCGACAGGCAGGCTCACCGTAGCTGTTAGCATGAAAGGCTAAAAGCCCACCTCTTTGTGTCTTGTTGGGTCGACTGAAAGTTTGGTTGAGTCAGCATTTCCAAAATGGCTACCGCCAAAGATAGATCTGCCGTGCTGCTCCTCATCGGGTGTGGGAAAGTGATGTTCTGCTGAGGTCTGTGAGTTTGTGTCTGCAGCAGCTCGTCTGGATAACTCTCTCTTTGTTCTGATATCTCAGATTCTTCAGGAGGAGAATCACTTCATCTTACCGTCAGCTGGATATGTGAGTGTGTGTTTGAATTCATGCTAAAATCAGAAGGTATTCAGTCCTGCCTGTGTGATCTGCCTCAATGATGTTGGTCCGTTCATCATGATCACACTCTGGTGCGTTTACGCTATGCACCTCAGCAAGGCCTCCGCCTTCAGCACAGTAAACACAGATACGTTTGGTTTAAGTAACAAATCAGCTATTTGAGTAAACTGTTGTCGAGCCGTCCGAATGTTTACAGATCATCATTATTTCAGTCTGCCTTCAAGGGGCAGAGAGAGAGGAGACGCTTACAGAGACCGCTGAACAACACCTGAACACTTGAGCACACTGCACTCACGGATCAATACATCAGTACAGAGCTGCTCTGATCGATTAGAGAGCCTGAGGTAAAGAAGAGTAAACAGAGCTCTTTGTCTCGTCCTGGGACAAGTAAACTAAGAGTGATTGAATGACGTTAGCCTCTCTTAGCATCAGAAACAACATGGAGAACACTACAGCTTTAATACAGCTGACTACAGTCGCACAGACAGTGGCTGTTTTTTGAAACGGCCTGCTACAAATGTAGTAAGCAGTAGGTGCTGCCTACTACATACTGCGTTTGATTTTAGTATATAATATGACTGCTCTGTTCTGATCTGCAGTATGCTGAGCCAGACGTCACTGGATTTCTGGTTTCGGAAAGCAGTAGTAAACAACGGCCAAGCTGATAGCGAAACTGCATCAACTTATGATTTAAAAAGTTAAGAAGTGGTTTAATATGGAATTTTATAATTTTCGAAACACCTAAAAGGAGTTCTTCACGTCAAAAAAGAAGAAAATGGAAAAAGCTGAACGAGCGCTGTGCATTGTGGGAAACAGTACGCGAGGCAGACTGGTCTGATGCATGCTGAGAAATTTTCCGAATCAGTAGACATCCGGGGAGTTTTGGCATACTGCAGATTTTGCTCTTGTTCACTTACTGCTTACTTCATACTGAATTTTGGCCAAATCAGTACATACTGCTAGTATAGTAGGCAGTTTCAAAAACAGACTAAGAGCTGTGATGTTCTGTCAGCACCTGTAAACCTCCTGATCACTGATCAGCCTCAGCTGTGGGCAAGAGTGCAATGACGACAGAGCTCACAGGTGTAGCTGCTGTAGCTGCATGTCCACAGCAGCAGGCCGTCTACAGCAGCGATCCAGAGGAACCTACGAGACAAGGGAGCTCAGGGACTCCAGAAAGGTCTATGGTAAGTAACTTTACTGGGACAGAAAGAGTTAATGTAAGTGACAGGCAGACAGAGGAGAGAGAGGGAGAGACAGGATCCCAGTGTGTCAGTTCCCTCAACAGTCTAAGCCTATACTATTCTTAGCCTACAGCAGCATCACTAAGAGCTAGTCCAAGCCTGAGCCAGCTCTAACTATAAGCTTAAACAAAAAGGAAAGTTTGACGCCTACTCTAAAAAGTAAAGAGGGTGTCTGCCTCCCGGACTCTGAATGTTACCTGATAGCTGAAGGCTAAACCTCCCATACTAACTTTAGAGACCTTAGGTTTGATGAGCAGACCTGCATGTTGGGAGCGTAGTGTTCTAGAGTGATAATAGGGCACTATGAGCTCTTTAAGATACGACCGTGTACGACCATTAAGAGCTTTGGAGGTCAGAAGAAGGATATTAAATTCTAGATTTTATGGGGAGCCAGTGTAGAGAAGCTAACACTGGAGAAATGTGCTCTCTCTTCCTAGTTCCAGTCAGTACTCGAGTTGCAGCGTTTTGGATCATTATAACCAGAGAGCCTCCTCCTCTTCCTCCCTGCTGGGTCTTATCAGGGTCCTGGTCTATGTCCTTCTGTCATGTCTTGATGTGATTTATGTCACAGGCTGTGAAGTGACTTATCTCCCTCCTCTCCAAATTTTCCCCCTCTCCCTCTTCTCCCCCTCCTCCCCCCTACTGCAGAGGGTTGTCTCCCTCCGTCTGAGCCAGCCCGGCTCCTTCCCACCTATAAGTGTTTGTGAATAGTTAGTTTATAGTTTTTTATTACCCGGCTTTCTTACTGATCTTTTGGCTGTGTAAGATGCTTGATTATGATTGGTCAAAACCCCTTGACATCCCTTTAACAACAGTTATTAACTTTCACTAACATGAGCAACGCCAGAGGCAAACTGATCACACGTCATGTCAAATCAATCCGCGGAACAGAGTTCTGGCACATTTTGCTTCTGCTTGTTGACACCATAGACTGTAAGGTGAGGTGAAACCGTTACTTCCTGATTGCATCAAAACAATGTGGCTAAAACACTAGTTTGTGTTAGCATGCTAAATCTGCAGGCTAATATTTTCATATTGGATCCTGTCCAGCAATATTAGTAGCGACAGCGGTCCAGGTGAGAGCAACTGCAGTTTACTGATCTCAAAGAAACTTAAACCATGAGCGGTGGTGATGATAGAAGCAGCGTTAAAAGTTGTGACATTTGCCTCGTTTATTTTTAAAGGTGTGTGAACCGCAGAGCTCAGAGGAGAGCTGAATGAGAACAGTTTCATGTTAAATCGACCGAAACAGGCAGATAAGAATCCATCGCCATGGAACGCTAACTGCTGTGGTATCACTGAGACATTTTTTTTAAAAACTGTATACATTAATCATTTTAGATCAGTAAAATAATCCTTTAATCAATTTTTTTGACCTGTTTGTATTATGTTCGTAGCCGGGTAATTAGCAGGATAATGTATGGTTAGCAGGTAGTTATTGGAACTCCTTCAGGAAGAGATCAGTACTTGTACCTTATTAGAAAACCTCTGCTAGGCAGAGCTGGTTTGGTTTAGTGGTTGAATCGTTCGTCCTGTGTCACAGGCTGTAGTCTATGGCCTGGGTTTGATTCCCACCTGTGGCCCTTTATGCCATCACCCCTCTCTCTCTGTCCTCTGAGTAAAGACAAAAACCAACAGTAACACTGAGCTGAGTTTGGTGTAGCTGCATTTTGTTCTCCTGCTTCTCTGCTTTCTGCATATCAGAGCGGGCAGGGAATTTGTCCACACATTTTTGGAGAGCGTAGTGTTTTCTCTGGTTTGGCCTGACGTCCTCAGATGAGATGAGATGTATGAAACTCTGTTCAGTAGTGTGGACAACAGAAACTAAAGTTTGGGGGAAACACACACATACCTGCTCATGGCAGGTGTTGTTTATATGTATCACACGTGAGTCAAGATGGTGGCCTCTGGTTTGTTTACGTCTGGTCAGTGCTGATGGATAAAGATAATGTTTATCAGGATCACTTCTTCAAGAGTTTCAGACATGAGCTGATGAACAAGTTACAGTAAACCTGCCCTCAGCCTCTTTAAGCTTCAGAAATATGAAAAATAACTTAACATGGTGTCTATGATATGATCACTCTGTGAATGTAGAGTAGAGTCTGACTCCACAAAGATGAACATAGTTTAATGAGAGTTTCGCTGTCTGAAGACACAGAATCATCTCTGAAGAAAAAAACAACAAAGAGAAGATTCCCAGAACTCTAAACCCTCATCTGTGTGTGTGTGTGTGTGTGTGTGTGTGTGTGTGTGTGTGTGTGTGTGTGTGTGTGTGTGTGTGTGTGTGTGTGTGTGTGTGTGTGTGTGTGTGTGTGTGTGTGTGTGTGTAGGTGTGTGTGTGTGTGTGTGTATGTGTGTGTAGGTTTGGATTATACGGACCCCCACCTCCACCCCAACCACCATAAGACGAGATAGAGTGTTTGTGTGTGTGTGTGCCTTAAGTGAAACTCCTCCTGTCTTTGATGTAGAATCCTTACGCCAAAGATCTTCTGTCAAGTTTCATCATTCATTAAGTTGTAATAAATAACATTTCATTCTTCAAACCTTGTCTCTCCTGATTGAAATATATCAATGTTAATATTTAATGTTTAAGCAGCTGATCTGAGAGCAGCTGATCTGGGAGCAGCTGTTATCTGGGATTTCCCTGAGGGGAAAACTGGCGAAGGAACAAAGAGAGGAGGAGAGCGAGCAAAAATGTGTTTATAACTTTTATCTGGTTATTAAGGAGGAACAGAGGAGCGACTGAAGGAAGCTATGGAAGAGAGGATGAAGAGAAACAGTGTCAGAGAGATGAAGTGCAGAGATGGAAGAAGAAGACATACAAGGAGAGCGAGTGAGAGGACAGAAAGACCACCCAGAGTCCTGGTCCTGAGAGACCTGATGGAGAGCTCCAGAGTCTGCAGCTCTGCCTCATCAAGGCTCATTAATGCTTCCTCTATGTATGAAGAGATCCATCTCTGCCCACACACTCGCTCCTCTTCTCCATGCTGGAAAGACGACAGACAGTGCATCCACTGGAGGGCGCCACCCTGGATCAACAGACACCAGAGAAGAAAAGATCAAAGTTTCAGAGACATCGCAGGTGGAGGATGTGATCATGAGGAGAGGCAACGTGATCTGTGAGGCCATTGAACTCATCTCAACATGAAGACGGAGAGTCCTTTTACCTGCTGACATCTGAGACAAACCAACAGCAAGCTCTGCCTCAAACATCTGAGATGACAGCTGAAGCTTTCAACAGTCTCACTGTGAACAATCTCTGTCCAATCTCACCTTTATACTTTCTAACCAGCTCAATCTATCCACTGTTCTCCAGAGGGTTCTCCTTCACCATGTTTTGTTGACGTGAACATTTGGCTGCACAGCTCCACACTGCCCCTGTGACTCCCGGTGGTACTGCAGAGTTGGGTTCAGATCTGCAAGCTTCCAGAGAGTATAGAGGACGACAGAAGGCTGATGATAACTAACCCTTACAGAGAGAGGCTTCCCTCTCTTGATTAAGCGTCTGATCAATGAATAAAGAGATTAAATGTTTTGTACTTTCTCAGGTGAATCAACAGGTGGAGCTTCAGGATGACACACATCAGTGATGCAGGTAAAATAAATCTCCACCCTGCATCCACCTATGAACTCTTACTTTCCTCCATCTTTCTTCCTCGACTTTCTCCTGTCATCCTCGCTCTGAACTCTCACCCTCCCCTCCTCTCTCTCCTTTTCCTCTCCTCTTCCTCCCCCCCTCTTTCTACCCTAACTCCTCTCCTCTTCGTCCCTCTCACAGACCGATGTGGATCCTCAGAGGACGAGATGCTGTAATGACCTAATTGTTTTTGTTCTCCTGTCGGGGTTCTGCGTTCTGTCAGGCCGGCCTGAGACAGAGACACTGTCCAGCTCTCCATCTCCCTCACTGTCGCCCATCTCTGCCCCCTGATTGGCTGAACATGGGGCCTCATTTTATCGCTCATTGGCTCCTCCCGGGATGAATGGCCCCACTGACAGCCAATGGGGCCACGGCGGGGTGAGGAGGGCGAGCGGGAAAGTAAACAGCTTTCTCTGGAGTCATTGAGTGTTCAGTTCTCTGAGGCGTTAAAGCTGTGTGGCTGTGAACTATTAAAGGTACCATGACTGACGTTTGAGCTCCCTGTGAAGCTTTTAGGCGTCATATATAAGAGGTCCTCCTCAAACCTCTAAAAACAGGCAGTCTGGGAGTTGTAGGGTGTTAGATGAAGGCTGTGGCCCAGAAACAGGACATAAATCAGGGTCTGCGCTATGCTCCCTCCACTCCAACACACTCACTCCATCCAAGGCCAAGCCATCTGTCTGAGCGGAGACGAGCCACTGCATCAGGAGGAGGAATGCTTCATATCAGCCATCTTAAAGCCATCCTTCAGCCCCCCACCACCTACATCTGTCTGCAGTCCATACGTCTGACTGAACCCCCTCCTTTGCAGACCCTCAGTCCTCCGTCTGTCTCTATTATCCTGAATGAAGATGGATGTGAGCTCTGTGTGTTCGGCGTCACAGTGCTCCTCTGCTGTGTGAGCGCGTGGGACAGGAATAGAAAGCTCTCGCTAATGCTGGCTCTTTATCAGCAGAAACACACACGGCTGTAGCAGAGGAAGCCTGACGTCCTGTCATGGAGGCCGGCGCACAGGAAACAGGCTGGTACAGACAGGAAGTCAGCAGCAACACAACAACAACACTCACAGACCTGATACTGAGACACAAACAAACAAATCACCTCACAGACAGCCTGCGGGAGGGGGGAGGGGTCAGAAAACACCCAGTCATTTAAGGTAAACAGGCTGAACTTGTGGCTAATTTCATTAGCTGCTAACAAGCTGGTTAACCCCTCGTTGTCCACCTTGTGAGGCTCTAAAGAGCTGGCTGACACTCAGGGAGGATCATTACATTAAACTCACTGCTCTTCAGTTTTCATTTTTCTCTGCTGAGATAGATACAACCAGACTTCATGCTAGGGGCGCCACAAATTAATAACCAAATTAGAGTCAGAGAGCGGGGTGACAGGCCATGTGAGATGAGCACAGACACAGGTGGCTGTTTATCAGTGGCTGTGAAGGTTTATCACTGTGCACATATGAATTATGTCAGCAGCTCCCACCTGTTACTCAATGAGGCCATGCCCCCAATCCTACCTCCCTTTAACACTTGATCTAATGTAAACAGGTGAGTTGTACAGACATCCAGCCGTACAGTTGTCATGAATAGAGAAATGAGCTATATATAGAGAGAGTTTTTACCCCAGTGTCAACAGGCAGAGGGGACATGTGACCGACTCCTTTACTCATATTAGTTTGACATATATATGGTAGTCCTTGATGTCTCTTTGCTGTCTAGAATTAATCACTGTTGATATTTAGCTTTGACTAATCACAGCATTCCATTCCATTCTGTCAGTGGAAGAGGCCACGCCCCCAATCCTACCTCCCCTTAACTCTTAGTCTATTGTAAACAGGTGAGTTGTATAAATTCAGCCCTAAAAGTTGTCATGAATAGAGAAATGAGCTATAGAGACTAGGGATGTAACGGTATTGTAAATATCGCGGTGTTTCGGTTTCAAAATTCTCACAATAATACCGTGGCATGTGAAGGTATCAAACAGGGACTCGGAGTACTCCCGCTAGTGTAGTTTTTTTGTTGCGCCATCGAGTGGGCCGGTCTGAGAAGCAAACATCATCTCCCATGATCCCCTGTGCAGTGCAGAAAGAGATGGCGGAAAGCACAGAGGGAGAGCAGAGCGGAAAACTTAAACTAGTGGAACCTCCTGCAAAGTTTAAATCAGAAGTATGGACGCATTTTGGTTTTGCAGTAAACAAAAACGATCGAGGAGAAAACATGAAGGACATGAAAAAAAAAAAACTGTTTGCAGACACTGCCAGAACACGATCGGTTACGAGTCGAGGAATACAAGTAATATGAGAAGCCACTTGATGAATCATTACCCTACAGCCGTTTTCAGTGGTGGACAATGAGGGATTTGAAAGGTTGGTGAACGCGCTTGAGCTAAGTTACAAAATTCCAGTCAGTTTAAAGACACTCAACTGAAAGGTTTTTTTTATTTGCTTGTTACTTG
This sequence comes from Notolabrus celidotus, assembly GCF_009762535.1. Taxonomy (NCBI): domain Eukaryota; kingdom Metazoa; phylum Chordata; class Actinopteri; order Labriformes; family Labridae; genus Notolabrus; species Notolabrus celidotus. The sequence continues at coordinate 12,959,001 of NC_048282.1, read as the reverse complement.
AAACACTGGATGTGCCTGCACTGTTCTTTGCACTTGAAAATACCTGTTGGTAGTAATACATGTGATTAGAACATTTGAGCATTATGTTTGTGTTTAATTACAGTAAGTGTGTTTATCCTTATCATTCCTGGCACTTAATTTTCCACACTATGACATTTTTTCAAAGTCATCTTATTTTTTTGACAATACCGCAATAATACTGTACCGTGGCCTTAATACCTTACGATATCGTACCTTGAGATTTTGATATCATTGCATCCCTTATAGAGACCCAAACTATTTTTGTACCAGGCTGTAAACATGTTTATTTCTGGTGTAACATTTTAACATGGGGTTCTATGGGGACTGACTCACTGCAGGAGACACACTCTAGTGGACACTGGAGGAACTGCAGGTTGTTGGTCTTTTTACAGTGTTTGCTCCAGTCCTCAGCCCCAGGTAGTTGCTGTTTGTTCTGGAGATGTGGTTCTCTAGTGTTTGTGTGTGTGTGTGTGTGTGTGTGTGTGTGTGTGTGTGTGTGTGTGTGTGTGTGTGTGTGTGTGTGTGTGTGTGTGTGTGTGTGTGTGTGTGTGTGTGTGTGTGTGTGTGTTTAACAGAGGACCCAGAAGGTCCGCAGACATCTCTGTGCTATTGGGTTCTTTCCTGTGTTGTTACTGTACACTGACTTTAATCTGATAGATTTACATGATATAAACACACACACACTAACACTCCCTCATCCCTCTGTGTGGTCTGAGGAGCTGCTGTAGAGATGACTTTATAACATTATCAGTCACACTCTGATATCTACAGCTCAGCAAGAGTGCAGATCCTGACAGTTCTAACGTGGAGGACAGTAGTATTCAGATCTGCTCTCCTGAAGACAGAACGTCACCTGCGTGTTTGTGGTGTTACAGCAGAGCAGTGAAAGCTTCAGGAAGCTCCATGCTGTGACAGAGAGGACGTTTGTCCTCCACCTAGCAGACCACTTCATGCAGCTAAACACAGTTACAGAACCCTCAAGATCCACGTCATTAAAATGTGAATCCAGCTAGTGCTCATCATGTTCCTCTGTGACGATCTGATGATGATTTGGAACACTCAGTCTGTATGAATGGAGGATGACAGACAGACACAAAGTCATCTCACTGTGATGTTACACGCTGAGCTCTGCTGGAGCTTCAACCTGCAGCTCAACACAAACATTACACTCTGACTTCTCAAAGCATAGGATAGTTTATAAGAAGAGCCAACACAATGAGAGCCAACCAGAACACACAACAGACACACAACACACTGTGTCTGAAGCAAGACCTGCAGATCCGCATCCAAAGACACAAAAACTGTATCATAAGAGAACACGTCAGTTCAAGGCTGACAGAGCCTCTCACCTAACCACACACACACCATTTATCACTGCTGAACTACACCACACACATTTTATAACACTAGAACTGCACCTCATCCTCCAGAGTCCAAAGGTCAAACACGTTTTATACAGAGCACTGGATGTGGATCTGTGTGTGTGTGTGTGTGTGTGTGTGTGTGTGTGTGTGTGTGTGTGTGTGTGTGTGTGTGTCCTGTACTACCCTGCAGTGTGTAGAAAACATGGGCATGTATCCAGCTGAAGTGGCCACACAGAACTTTAAAGCCCCCCCCCCCCCCCCCCCCCCCCCCCCCCCCCCCCCCCCCCCCCCCCCCCCATCAGAGCCTCGCCCACTACAGGCCCATTCAGGGACACGTGCACACAACACTCACACATGCAGCAGGTACACACAAAGTGGAGAGGGTGGCACACACACTCACACACATGCACTTACACGCACTTACACACAATGCTGGCTCTCTGCTGGTGTAGGTCGTCCTCTGCAGAGCTCTTCTGTTTGATTGTTGCTCGTTGTGTTTCAGGCTTATTGTGTGAGGATGTGATTTGTGGGCTGCAGAGTAAACAGTGCAGTAATACGTTGAACACTCAGGTGTCACTGTGCGTACATTATAACAGATATAAAGCCTCTTACTGTGTGATCATGTAAACTACATGTTGAAGGCTGCTGTAGAATCAGCTGCTCTGAGTGCAGCTCACTCTGCTGCACAGAGACAGAAATCATCCAATGTTATTCTTCAGTCTGTTCAGAGTCTAAACACTGAATATAATCTGCTCTTACTAACACTTCACTTCCAAATCTCCAGATAAAACCTCAATCATCATGAAGAGTTCAGTCAACTTTCACAGTGAACAGAGTCACGGCAACACGCTAGTGAATGAAACCCGCAAGTGACAGACCTCACAGTCTGACCCAGTGTAATCAGATTATTGTCTGAAAAAACAAGTGTTATCAATAATGCATCCTGCATTGATAACGGGCCCTCAGGTGAGGCAGGCTCATTTAAAATATACCTTTCAAACACAGAGCAAGTCTGAGAGCCTGACACAGATGAACTCGTTCAGAGCATGACAATATGAGACAAAGGTTAAATATGAAATTTAATACGAGATTAAATATCAGGTTAAATATCAGATTAAATATTGGGTTAATTATCAGATTAAATATCAGGTTAAATATCAGATTAAATATCAGATTAAATATCGGGTTAAATATCAGGTTAAATATCAGGTTAAATATCAGATTAAATATCAGGTTAAATATCAGATTAATTATCAGATTAAATATCAGATTAATTATCAGATTAAATATCAGATTAAATATCAGGTTAAATATCAGGTTAAATATCAGGTTAAATATCGGGTTAAATATCAGGTTAAATATCAGGTTAAATATCAGATAAATTATCAGATTAAATATCAGATTAATTATCAGATTAAATATCAGATTAAATATCGGGTTAAATATCAGGTTAAATATCAGATAAATTATCAGATTAAATATCAGATTAAATATCAGGTTAAATATCAGGTTAAATATCAGATTAAATATCAGGTTAAATATCAGGTTAAATATCAGATTAAATATCAGGTTAAATATCAGATTAAATATCAGATTAATTATCAGATTAAATACCAGGTTAAATATCAGATAAATTATCAGATTAAATATCAGGTTAATTATCAGATTAAATATCAGATTAAATATCAGATTAAATATTGGAGTAATTTTTAAGATTAGATATCAGATTAAATACCAGGTTGTTTATCCTACTAATTATCAGATTAGATATCAGGTTAATTATCAGATTAAATATCAAATTCAATATCAGATAAAATATGAGATTAAATATGATTTTTGATATGAGATTAAATATCAGGTTAATTATCAGATTAAATATCAGGTTAATTATGAGATTAAATATCAGGTTAAATATCAGATTAAATATCAGGATAATTATTGGATTAAATATCAGGCTAAGTGCCAGATTAATTATCAGGTGAAATATAAGGTTAATTATCAGGTTAATTAACAGATTTAATATCAGGTTCAATACCAGGTTGATTATCAAATTAATTATCAGATTAAATATCACATTAATTAGATTCAATATCAGGTTAAATTTGAGATTTAATATCAGGTTATTTATCAGATAATATTTCTGATAAATACCAGATTAATTATCAGTTTAAATACCAGATAAAATAACAGAGTAAATTTAAGATGAGATATCAGATTAAATATCAAGTTAATTGTTTTAATACTCAGATTAACTATCAGATTAAATTTCAGATCAAGTATCAATTGATTATCAGATTACTTATCAGATGAATTATCAGATTAGATATCAGATTGAACATATCAGGTTAATTTTCACATTATATATTCTATTTGATTTTTGATTTTTTTGATTTTTATAAAGATTAATGTATCTTAAAGTTCATGGAAACCTTGTCCTTTTATCTTAATTTCCAACACACAGGGAAATAGCCCATTTCAGAGTCAGTTAGACTTACAGTGTTAAACTTTCCTTCAACAAGTCCTATACCCAGGAGTTCTGAATCTAGTGTCCATAATTTCTTTTTTTCATTCTTTTTTTATTATTATTATTGATCAGTGTTTTGGTGCAATCAGAGCAGAATGTATTCATCTTATGTCAAAATTTAACAGAAGATTGCTGTAACATCTGATTAATTATTCCAGTCTCTTCCCACCTCTGGTATAAAATGATGAACAGCTGTGGCACTATTCATATCGTGACAACTCCCCTCCAGGTCTGTGTTCATCAGGTCTGCCAGAGCTGTATAGATCAGATGCTGCTGTGAACAGGTGTGCACTGTTCACAGCCTCTCTGAGGATCCGCAGGTGAGCACTCATTTACAGAAACACAGGTTTCATCAGATGCAGTATAACTCATATATTTATCCTCTTACTCCTCCTTCTCTTCCTCCCCCGTCCTCCTCCTCTCAGCAGAGATACATAAACATTTATCCAGCAGTATTTTTAAAGGCCCTCTGCACAGCCCGTAAATCTGCTGCTGCTTTGATGTCTTATCTGTGTGTGTGTGTGTGTGTGTGTGTGTGTGTGTGTGTGTGTGTGTGTGTGTGTGTGTGTGTGTGTGTGTGTGTGTGTGTGTGTGTGTGTGTGTGTGTGTTAGTTACAGGGACACGTGTACAGCTTGAGTCTCAGTGTTTTGTCCATGAAGACTGAGTTTCAGAGATGTGAGGATAAAATGATACAGATCTCATCCTCAGACTGAGGAGAAGTTTATCTGAATATAACACACACCTGACGGCCAGTTACACTCACAGATTACTCAGAGCTCTACCTCTCAGTGTGTGACTCACCTTTCACTATCACACAATAATCACTACTGTCAAAGGCCATGTATCAGCTGACCCCTCACACACATTCACTCACACACACTAATGTTTGTGTGGAGCAGCTCAAGGATCAGGTTCCTCCTGAGAGCACCTCAACATGAAGAGTGGGCAACCCACTCTACCTCTGAGTCACAGCCTCACCCAACACCAGGGACAGATTGAAAGACCCCACACACATGGACACACACCCGGGGTCCTCCTCCCTCCTGCTCTCCACATCTGTTTTCACAACACTCTGCATGCTGACTTCACTGTGCTGCACATCTGCTGACTGTTTGATGTTCTTGTTGTTTCTGTTCCGTTGTAGATGTGTTGTAGATGTTTGATGTTTTTTGTTGTTGTTGTTGTTGATGTTGTTGTTTTTGTTGTTTGTTGTTCTTGTTGATTATGTTTGTTGTTTGTTGTTGATGTTTGTTGTTGTTGATGTGGTTTTCTGTTTTTTGTTGTTTGTTGTTCTTGTTGATTATGTTTGTTACTGTTGTTGTTGTTGTTTTTGTTGATGTTTGTTGTTGTTTGTTTATTGTTGTTTGTTTATGATGTTTGTGTTGTTTGTTGTTCATGTTTGTTGTTGCAGGTTTTTTTTTGGTTTTTTTTGTTGATATTTGTTGTTGTAGATGTTTGTTGTTGATGTTTGTTGTAGATGTTTGTTGTTGATGTTTGTTGTTGTTGTTGTTTTGTTTTTTTGTTGATTGTTGTTGTTGATGCTTGTTGTTGATGTTTGTTGTTGTTTGTTTGTTGTTGTTTGTTTGTTTGTTGTTTATGATGTTTTTTGTTGATGTTTGTTGTTGTTGTTTTTTCGGTTGTTGTTGTTTATTGCTGTTGTTGTTTGTTGTGTGTCTGCATGCTGTTGGATGTAGATGCCTGAATGTTGTTCTCCTACAGTTGGTTTCATATCTCTGACGCTGTACAATGGTCGGCTTGAAGTCAGACTGGAGTAAACACAGAGATCAGGAGAGTGTTAGCCTCCAGGAGACATTAAGGACTGGAATCTGTTTAAAAAGAGAGAAATAACTTTAATACTAACCCCAACCCTCATCACTGTAATAAAACTCACACACGCTCCATGTATTTAAGATGAGCATTCATCACAGAGCAGCAACAGGATTAATAAATCAGAGACAAACTCTTCCTGTTAAACCTGTTATCAGGAGAGGAGTCTCAGTCTTTGATTTACCTGCACGTCAATGTGGACAAGCTCCACTGTGTGAGAGAGAGAGAAGGGACTGTACCCCAGAGTAAGGACTTTAAACTGGGTCCTCTCTGTGGGAGAGTTTCCATCTGAGAGCTCCTCATAGAGACGGACAGAAGATTCAATCAGTCAGAGAAAGTGAAGAAACAAACTCTTCTTCCTCTCACAGTGAGATTACGTCAGAGTCATTATTCAGCCTCCTCTCAGATCAGCTCCATTATGTTTATGTAACAGAGAGGGTCTATGATTTACACACCTGAGAGTGTGTAAGAGAGTGCTGCAGAAGGTCATGGTAATGATCATAAATAAGAGGAGGAGGAGGACGAGGAGGAGGAGGAGGAGGAGCGAGAGAGGGGGGTGATCAACATAACAAGTCTGAGGACGGTTCAAATTCCTGCAGCTCAGGAGAATCAGAGCAGGAAGAGAGAAACATGAGCAACACTTCTGAAGCTCGCATTAAGACCTTTATTATTCTGAAGCAGAACTAAAAAACCTCTGATTCTTTCAGACGAGCCACAGCGTTGAACTTTAGATTCCTAAGTGTAGATAATACTCAGTATTTATAGAAATGACGTCCAGCAGGGGGCGACTCCTCTGGTTGTATATCAGTCTGCGAGAAAATGGTACTCCGCCTCAGCTGATTAATTCCCTGAGCGAACACTAATGAGTTTATGGTCACACTCTCTAGTTTTTTCTTCTCACAGCATGATGTTCATTTAGTAAACGATGGTCACATTTAGAGTCGCAGAGAGCAGGAAGAGGGGAGGAGTCTGACAGGGGACACTTGGGACCTTGGAGTTTCGTTATATTGACCAAAATCAGCCTCACAACATCACCATGCTAACCAATCAAAAGCAAGCTGATACTTTGACTTAGTGAGGTTGAACTAATGTGAGTGAACAGGTGAGTTACTGTCGATGAGTCTGATGTCCTTCAGTTCTGCTTACACTTAGTCAAATTTGGGCCATCTCAGTTTTGATACTTGCAGGCCGGTCAGTGACGTAGGTGAGATCTGGTTCAGGTGCATTATCATCGTAGGAGCGTGATGAGCTATGGCTGGATGGGGGAAGTTTAGGCTGAAATATGCAGAGCAGTATGTCAGGTGTCTCAGGTATTCATGTGTCAGGTTTCTATGAACAGATTTACCCTGATACATCAACCCAGACATTCAAACACACACACACACACACACACACACACACACACACACACACACACACACATACACTCCCTACAGTCCCAGTGTTTGCTCCAGTCGGTCTCATTGTTCCAAGAGACCCATGAGACAGTCTCTCCCTGTAAAACACACACACACACACACACACACACACACACACACACACACACACACACTAACACATACTGATAGGATTGTGCCGCTGCTCCTCTGGTAAAGGTTAGAAAGCGCCCTCTTGTGGATGAAAGTAAACATTACAGAGACAGCTGTGTTGAAGACGTGTTCACAGTGATGTAAAGCTGAGAACAGAGTTTGTCTCTCTGTGATCCGAATCTAAACGCCTCTCTGACATCTCTCACCTGTGAGCCAGAGTCTGCTGCTGAGACGACACAAGGATGTAGACACACCTGAGGCTGTGTGATTATTTACTGTCTCTTCATACCTCGTTGTTGTCTTTGTTGTTTTCAGTCTAATTTTCATCAGTAAGTGTTTCTCTGTTCATGTTATGTCCTGTCCTGTGATGGTAACTCTTCATAGTCACATGTTGTCTTCCTCTCTCTGGTTATAGTCAGCTCTGATTGGGTGAGTTGTGTCTCTGTAGAAGTATGTAATGACTTTTTGTTTGTGTTTGTTGTTTGTCCTTGTTTGTCTTTTTGTCTCTTTGTGATGGTCCATGGTTCTTTGGTTTCTGTTTGTATGGTGACTTTTGTCAGTAGAGGGAACTCTCACTCGGCAGAGACAGACCTTCACTGAATAAGAGTCTAATTTTTTTTAAAGTGGGTAAAAATTAAAGAATAAAAGGTATAATTTGAAAAATAACTACAGCTCACAAATGTTCTGTGTGTCTGAATTCATCATCTTTTATGATCAGGGGGATTCTAGCACCCAGCACCTCCACTGGCTGTCATTCTGAGTTGTACCTGGACATTCGCTCCTCCAGAGATCAGGGTTACAGAGCAGCAGCCAGCCATATTGAAAAGTGAAGCCCATGTTAAAGCACAAAAGCTGTGCTTCCTCAAGTGAACACTTGAGGCAGTCTCAAAAAGCCAAGGAACCTCTCTAACCCGACACTAAAAGACTGTTTAAAATTAAACATAAACATGTCTCTAGCCTGGGTGAGGTGTCAGGTTTACTTTGAATAGATCCTTCTCTCAAAAATTTGAGAAGTGGTTTGTATGGAATTCAATAACTTTCACATTACCCCAAAACAGACCCCCCATCAAAAAAGAAGGAAAAAGAAACAGCGGAACGAGCGCTGTCTATTGGTCTATTGTGGGAAACAGTTCGCAGGGCAGACTGGTCATACTGTGAAATTTTCCAGAATCAGTAGACATCCTGGGAGTTTTGGCATACTGCAGATTTTGCTCTTGTTCACATACTACTTAGTACATACTGAATTTAGGCCAAATCAATACGTACTGCTAGTATAGTAGGCGGTTTCGAAAACAGCCACTGTGTAGGTTCTTCCTGTACTTCGGTGTAAGTCTTCTTTGTACTTCCTGTGTAGGTCCTTTCTGTACTTCCTGTCTGGGTTCTCTATTTACTTCCTGTTAGGGTGTAGATATTCATGTTTTGGTGTCAGCAGGGAGCGGCTGTTTGCTTGATGATGATGACAGAGATGATGAGGATGTTTTGTGGTCCTGTCAGGCCGGTTATAAGGAATCTGGTTCAGGAATCAGGAAATGACATTCTTCACATCGAGTAGACATCGTGTTTGGTCTCTGTGACAACACAAGCTGGTCTATTGTCATTTGTTTCCATCGGTTCACATACCAGAACCTCTGACAGCAGCCTCACCCCTACCTGAGAGGACTGACTGCACATTAGTTTAATACCTGATTTACTAATGACAGACTCCTTCATTATTACCCTGTTATCACTCTCTTATACAGAGCAGGGTTAAAGTGTGATGCAGCTTGCTCTGAGGGCTCGTAGATGATATAAATAAATGTTGTCTGATCAACATTAATCTGATGATAATAGCTCTCTGTGTGTGTGAGTATGCTCCTGTTCTCTGTCGTCTGTGTATCGGGCGTCCTATGTCCCTGCAGGCCTTCTCAGAGCCGGTTTGGCCGGTTTTGTGGGATTTCAGCAGAACAGGAATAACGAGGGAGAACTTGCCCGGGCCTCAGTGTTTGTGTTCCTCAAGGGGACGAGCGCTCCAACCGGTTTTCTGGGGTGGAGAGATGATAGAGGGGAGGGTGTGGGGCGTTCTCCCTCTCCTCTCTCTCCCTTTTATCGCTCTCTCTCTCCCTCTCTCTCTCTATCAGTCCACCTGTGGAGCTGCAGAGAGTGGCTGGAGGATTCCTCAGCTAAACCAGGTGAGTTATTGATTATTGATCAGTGAGTCGTGAGGTGAGGAGGTGATTGGCCGATAGATTGGAGGTGCAGGTCTGTGCTGCTGGAGCGGAAAACAGGAATCGATGAGGCCTTTATTTCCATTATAGAGTGTGAACAAGTGTGTGTGTGTGTGTGTGTGTGCGTGCGCATGCATGTGTGAAGGGTGGAGCATGTTCACACGACTTTCAGGCTCCTTTAAATATCAGAATATGAAGGATCCTGGTATCAAACACTCGTATTCTTATTGAGTTGTTATTTTTAAATCAGAGACATTTTGCTGGAGCTGGAGTTATTGATTATTCTCTGATTGATTAATGTGCTGATTGTTTAAACATTTAATAGATTCATCTTTGAGTCTTTAAAGTGTCAGAAGGTGTGAATGATTCCTCTGATTGTTTGACTTTAGAGAGTTCACATTTCAAAACATTTAAAATCACCAGGTGATCATAAACTGTTCAAACATCTGGAGATTCATTGTCCTTCTGTTTAATCTATCATGCAGCTCTACAGTTATTGAAAGTTATATCTAAGGAGCATATTTTTCCTTTATTGATAGAACAGCTGAGCAGAGACAGGAAGTGAGAGGAGCAGAGAGAGGGAGAATACATGCAGCAAAGGGTTGTGGCAAGCAGTCGAACCGCTGCAATGAGGACTGTCCACTGACCATCGGTCCTTAAAGATACAGAAGCTAAAGGAGCATTTATCAGAGTTTAGTGTCTCCATCTCTTCAGACCTGAGTGAAGTATGAATACCAACAAACATCACAGCTGATTGAAAATCTCACGTTAAAAATATGCAGCTGGTTGTTATCTTCATCGCCTGTTTCTATCTATACGGGGCATCCATGACTTCATCTCTCAGAACCATCAACACTGAGACAAAACTAAACTCATCTGTGTTAACTGAGTCTACCTAAAACGGTAGACAAATAAGGTGTCAGCAGGCTTTGGTGTCTGCAGGAAAAATGGTCTGTATGGAGAGCAACAGCAGGAGGAACTCAGTCCAGTGTATTGACATCCCAGCTCCCATGGTTGGTAATCTGAGGAGGATTTCTTTGTCTCTATAAACAGATATCAGAATGAAGAGCAGCTAACAATCTGTTCTAGATCAACATTTACACTGAGACACAAATCTGCTTGATGCTGTGTCACTAAAGACAATCAGCGTTTAGATTTCCTGACTCCCTGGAATGCATCAGAAATGATGGATCCCACCTCCATTCAACAAACAAATATTGTAAAAGTAGTTTTTTTCTTGAGGACAGACCTGACAAAGATTTTTACTTTCAGCTACAACTAACCTGTAATTACAGATTCTGTTGAAAAATGTTGAATCTGTATCTCAGGGTCTGGATTTTAGTCTGAGAAGTGTTCTGGTCTCTGTCTGTAGTCTGAGTAGTATCAACCAATCAGATATCAGCAGGCCTTGGTGTCTGCAGGAAAAACAGTCGGTATGGAGAGCAACAGCAGGTGTTCTAGAATTATGAGATCAATGACAGGATTCCAGAATTCTGTCTTTAATCTCAGAATTCTGAAAAAAAAAATGGGACATTCCGTGAAGAAGGTCAGACCTAAAAAAAAACATAAGGGTCTCTGATCCTCTTTCATAGACCTCCATTCAAAAAACAAACATTGTAAAAGCAGTTTTCTTCTTCTCTTAAGACCCGTTAATTACAAGGAAATCACAAGACCTGCAGTTTCTGTTTCAGGTTCATACTGCTGAAGGAAGCCAGAGTGAAGCCTCTGTGGAACTTACTATTTACAGTGAAACTGAGACCCACCACAAACAGATGAATGGCTGTCCAAGAAATGACAGAGTTTATTTAGCAGACAGATCTGGAAGGGGGGCTTTATCTTCTTTGAACACATGGTCTATTCTTCAGTTGCCAATTGGATGTTAAAAAACACAGAATACAGAAAAAGGGGTCTGAGCTTCATCAGTCTGAAGCTCAGACCCCTTGAAGGTAAACTGGTGGATGTGATGTCAGAGAGCACCAGGATGAACTTAGAACCTCATGACGAAAGTGAAGCAGCAAACATGGCCGACGACGAGCGGCAGACTGAGAGCAGAGAGACATTCCCCATCACACTGATTTACTCTCTGGAGCAAAGTGAAGGTTGATTCTTTGACCTCTGATGTCCTTTGAAGTTAGAACGAGTTCAGGGTAATATGAGCTTCAGTTAGCTTAGCACACACACAGGAGACATCCTTCAGAGGGACACTTTACTCTGAGACTGAGAGGACGATTCAGAGCCTGGACCAGGACCTGGAGTTAGGTCCAGTGTGTGTGTGCTCCATCATCAGTCAGGAGACAGTTCTGAGGTCTGAGATCCTGATCCAGGTGAGAAGGAGGTCTGAGCTCAGGTTAGAGTAGGGTGAGGGTTTGGCAATCAGTAATCAGCAACTTTCCACCAAGGAAAACTGCAAGAACATTGTGTGTGTGTGTGTGTGTGTGTGTGTGTGTGTGTGTGTGTGTGTGTGTGTGTGTGTGTGTGTGTGTGTGTGTGTGTGTGTGTGTGTGTGTGTGTGTGTGTGTGAATTCTGCAGACAGGTCTTTTCTTGCTCTCAGACTCAATGAGAACAGTTGCTCAGCTGACGGATCCTGACATGTTCAGACTCTGATCCACGCTGATCAAACTGCTGACAGTGCTCAGTGAAAGTGTGTGTGTGTACGTGTGTAGGTTTGTGTGTGTGTGTGTGTGTGTGTGTGTGTGTGTGTGTGTGTGTGTGTGTGTGTGTGTGTGTGTGTGTGTGTGTGTGTGTGTGTGTGTGTGTGTGTGTGTTTGTGCCTTTAAATCTGATGTTAAAGTCAGATTAGATTAAGATTAGATTAAAAGAAAGAGCTGTGCAGTTTAGTAACCTCAGAGATTAACTCCTCAGGTTAATTGAGGTGCCTTTTTTTCATTTCTAAACTGAACGTCTCACGTTAATGAGACAGTGACAGTTCTCCACTTCAGGAACATGAAGTAAGATGAGTGTAAGATCTGAGTGATGCAGAAAAGCTCTTTCTATGATGCTTCAACTTTAGCACATCATATTTTCTTTTACTTGAACCTTGTAATCGTAAAAAACTTGATTAACTGAGCTACACGGCTAACTCCCCCATCAGCTCTTTAAGATCTCAGACTCTGCTCCCAGATTATTAAAGATTCACAGAGAATCAGCTTTCATCAGCCAGGAGTGATGAGACACAGCAGAGCGAGGGAAGCTGCTTCCATCACCACTCTTAGAAAGTCAAATCCTCTTTCTCCTCTACTCATCCTCTGATTCAAGTTTTTCTCTGAACTTCATTTGCTTCATAAAGAGGCAGTCCAAATATTTAGATGACCTCAGCCATGAAACCATCACTGTCAGCTTTAAGCAGAGTCCGGTGTGCAAAGACACATATTAATAAGACATCAAAAATCAGTAACAGTGAAATCTCTGTCCTCTGCATGCACACATCTCTCTGTAACATCACTGACTGACTATGACCTGCAGCTGTCAGGTAACAGAGCCACCTTATTCACACACTCTGTCTCACACTGAACTTTATTCTCTTTAGTGGGTTTAACTTTACGTTGTTCATCTCAGGTTATTTATTTATTTATTTACTCACGTACATCCTGATCATTTTATGATTTGATCAGCTGTTTTTTTTCTTGTCATTGTCTTCTTATATTTAACTCTTACCATGTGCTTATTTTAACACTTTATTTGTGGTTTTTAAATCTCTTTGCGCTGATTCTTACAGCTTTAAAGATGAGGTGTGTTTTCTAAGACTTTGTCATTGACTATGTATGATGTACATACACATGTGTTCTCTCCTGCACATGTGTGCTCTTCTGCACATGTGCAGTGTGTGAAAGTTGTTTTTCATGTCTTTAAAATTCAAACTGCAAACTGAAGACCTGAGCCTGCAGGACAGGTCTGACTGGTTTAATCTTCCTCAAATATAAAAACTACATTTTCTCCCACATGGAGCAGGGACCAATCATCTCACACACACATACACATACACACATACACACACACACACACACACTCCTCAGGCTATAACGCACAAACTCTCAGTCACAGGCTTCATATTTTCCCAGCCTGTCTCGTGAGGTGCTGATGTTCAGTTAAAGTGTTGCATTCAGGAACATAAAGGGTCTCATCCGTCCTAAGCTAGAAGTGTTTGATTTAACTCTCCTGATCACTACATGTGAAGTACTCTCTGTGTTTCAGTCGCTGTAAAGTCAGATTGAAGGTCAAAGGTCACCACAGTGATGGAGTGTTTTAACAGCCTCATCTTGAGGCTGCGGGAGGTCCATGAGCGGGAGCTGGAGGGTGAGTGAACTCACCTGTATTACCTGTCTGTGAGCCCTCACCCTGACTCTGACCAGGTGCGCTCTTGTGTTTGTCAGGCTGGCAGATGAAGATCCAGGAGCTGTCCAATAAGAAGGGCTGGTGAGTGTGTTCCTCTGAAGAGGCTTAAAAAGCTCCATCTGAACAGACAGCACCAGTGCAGTACAGCTCACCGGCTGGTTCATTCACAAATTATGTTTAATATGTGTGTATGATGTTTTACATGTGTGTATAATATATAAATATGTGTGTATGTACAGTGACACAAAGCGTATGGAGGAACTGTTCACTAAAAACCAGCAGATGAAAGAACAGCAGAGGTTACTGACTGAGAACATCAAGACTCTGGAAAACAGGTAAAGGATTCATTACAACATGTCTGTGTTTATGTACAAGTATGAGTGTTTATTAAAGTGTTAGTGTGGTACAGTAAGCAATGTAGATTGAGCATCACTTAAAGATTAATCTTTTTTAAATGTAAAAGACAAATAAACAGCAAATAACACAAAAGAGCTGAATATGAAATAAAATCTGACTGATATCAAGCGTATTGATCAATAAATAAACAAACAGACTAACTGAGACGTGACTCTTCATACACCTTTGAACAATAAAGACTGCACCTGTTCAATTCACTCTCTACATTTCCATTTAATATAGTATAGTATAGTAAGAGATAACAGATAGTCAGGGACAATGTATGGTAATGTAAAGTAAGGGATAATGTATAGTCGGAGTAATGTATTGTTAGTGCTTAGTTGAGTCAAATACAATCTTGACAGGGTGAGACAAAACCTTATTTTGTAACATGTCCTGTTTGGTTCTTCACTTTATGTGTAGATTAAGAACTTCTCTCTACGGTGGCCAAAATGAGCAATCTGCCAAAACGATTCAAATTTGGCAAAATATGCCACAAATTCAGACACCATTCAAAAATAAATTCAACAATGTAAACACTGCAAATGAACCAACGTTGCTGATGGGTAGAAGAAACTCTGTTACCTGTAAAATACAATAAATGACCAAAAACTCCAAAACACAAGCAAAAGAAAAATGCTGTATATCCACCAGGCCTGTTAATTAACAGGAGAGACCAGGCTCTAAATTTGTCGCTAAGATGGAGAAGTTCCAGAGTTGGATGACAGGAAGTGACAGTAGCTTGGAGTTTCAAATCCTGGACTCTGACACCACAAGAACAACAAGGACACGGTGAAGATGGAGGAGGAGTGAGAGGAATGTCAGGTGTCTTCCATTTTAACAGAGGGATAGATTTAGGATTAGGTGTTAAAATGCGTTGTACTCTGTTGGGAATTACTGCGAGTTAACGGCTCTGAGAAGAGAGACTATTTTCAATCAGAGTTCAGGGATAATAACCAGAGCGCTGGCTCCTGATGAAACACTGATGTTAGTATTGATCCCACATGTTCAGCCTTATCGATCATCGGTAACCTGAGTTCACACAACGTGATAAGTGTGAGTTTCTGATGTTTTGTGTTTTCTCCTGCAGGTTGAGGGCGGGGCTTTGTGACAGGTGTACAGTGACTCAGGAGGTAGCTAAGAGGAGACAGCAGGAGTTTGAAGCATCTCAGATACAGAGCCTGCAGCACATCTCTCTCCTGGGTATAACACACTGATCCTCTGTATCATCATTGAGTTCATCCTTTACCTCCTCAATGACACCTTTACATCCTTTACATGCTCTGATCTCAGCTCTGTGTTTGTCTCCAGCTGTTTATGATCCATGTTTTATGTTAAACACACGTAAAACATCAGGTGTGTTTCTGTGCTGCAGCTGCAGAGATGAACAACCTAAAGAAGGAGAACAAGAGATTCAGAGAGGAGATCAGGAGCCTGAGAGCCGCCTTGGAGTGAGACCTGATGTTTGATTATTAGCTTTAAGTGATAAGTCCACCTCTGGTCTCTGATTACCTTTGTTTAAATGATCACGTCTTAATGGTCTGAGCACAAACACAAAACTTTAAGAGCATTGTGTGTGTTTGTGTTTGTGTTTGTGTCTGTGTGTGTGTATCAGGGGTCACAGTGATTTCTCCTCATGCGGCACTGAGGTCAAGTCCAGCAGTCCCCCCGACCTCTCCCCATCCCCCAAACCCGTTTCCCTCATCCCCATGGCGACCGGCAGGAGCAGCCTCCAACCAGCAGAGGGCGAAATTTCAGTGAAAGCTGAGGCAGAGCACAGAGGTGAAGGTGAGGATGAGGAGGAGCCTTGAGGAGGAAGAGCTGTGATGGGTTTCAGTGCTGATGGTCATTGTTCTCTTCTTTAATCAGAGGATGAGCTCAGATGGAGAGGGATCAACAGGAACCATGCTGTGAGTTTATTAAAGTTTCATCAATGCTTCATGATGTAACAGAAATAACATCTCACAGCATTGAAGGGCCTTCACTCTATCTACCTCAAGTACTGATGTTTTAGGTGCAGTTTCATATTTAAAGAACAAAGATCATCATAGAAACAGATATTCTCTTATAAACTGTGAAAGTATCATTTAAAGTATGATATATAAATCACATGAAGTGAACTGCAGGTCCTTTCCCCCTTCCTCTCATTTGTCTCCTACAGGAATCATACAAACCTTTCACATCAACGAGCTGGAAACCAGAGCAGCACAGTGTGAACCGGGCTGGAGAGAGGAGGTGAGTCTGGTCATGCTGAGTGTGTGAGAGAGTCAGACAGTAAAGAGTGCATGCAGCAAATCAGTGAGCTGAGACAGAGTCCAGGGACGGACACTTGCTGATTGTGTTTGATGGATGAGATTGAAAACAATCTTAGTGAGGAGGAATCATATGAGCAGTTCAGACATGTAAAACTCCTCCTGTTTCTCCTGCCTCAGATCTCAAACTGTTGAAGGACTGGACCACAGATCCTGCCTCCCTCCTCAGACTCTTCCTCTGAAAAACTCTTCTTCATCATCCAGCGGAGACCTGAACCCCAGCAGACATGTCCTACACCCACCGGTCCCCTGTCGTCCTCAGCCCATCAAAAGCAGCCCTGTCTCCCTCCCCTGGCCTCTGTCTGAGTCCACAGACTGGGTCTCTGCTCCTGGATCCAGCCTGGTGATACCACCTTCTCCAAAGTCCCATCCTCTACGTTTCCCTAGCATAATTCAGACTGGCCAACAAGGCAGGAAGCCGGTCTTTGGGTCCATGTGGTACAAACAAGGTGCTGTAAAACCTGCGACTAAAGAACCGACGGTGCTGTTCAGACTGAGGAGTCTGACGGATCACGCAGAGAGTCCCACCAAACCCCAGGAGAGGAAAGACATCCAGACACAGAGAACAGAGAGGGGGTCTGCAGACGGGCACAGAGAGGCGTGTGACGGGCCTCTGGACCTGTCCAAATCCATCCAGACCACCACAGATTATTCACCTTTGACCTCACGAGGGGGAGAGAGAATCCACAGCAGCCCGGACGGGGAGGTGAATCTATCAGCACAGAGACCAGAAACATCACCCGCCCCCTCTTCCTCCCCCTCCTCTTCATCACCAGCCAAGCTACATGAAAAAGAGCCCTCCCCTGACCACAACCACACGGTAATAACAGGCCCTGTACTTTTTAATGAAGACTCATGTAACATTGTTTCAGTTTACTGTACATTCACTAAACAGTGAACCCATCAGCATATGAAGAGGAAGGTAGAGAGTACACACCATGTCTCAGTGTGCCCAGAATTACTTCAAACTGACCTTGAACAACCTCAAATGACCTCAAATGACCCCAAACGGACCTTAAATTACCCCAAGCTGACTTCAAATTACCTCTAACTGACCTCAAACTGATTCTAAAATTACCTCAAATCACCTCAAACTGACCACAGCTTCACTGAGGTACAGGGTTTCCTCTGTGACACAGTCTTCAGAGGCTCTGCTCACATGTGCAACTCTCTGATGAACGTAACTTTCACGGACTCTAAATATTTCCTCAACACTCTCTAACACTGTTTTTACACTTTAACAAGTTATTACAGTCCAGATTTTCTTAAAAAAACAACACCCTGAGAACCTGAGGAGAAACAAGTGATGTGATGTCGTCCTCTCAGCAGGAAGTCTCCAAGCAGAGAGGCCAGCTGAACGGATGCACAGAGCAGAACAACACCAAGAAGGTTCCTGTCCTCACTTTATCTCTACGCCCAGGTACAGAGCTCACATTGGTACCTGTCTGCTTGTGTGTGTGTGTGTGTGCTGATAACACACTCACTGCGCACAGGTGAGTAATACACTTGTGTCATGTTTGTGTGTGTGTCACAGTAGTAGTGCTGGAGAATCTGAATTCCGCTCTGCAAAAACAAGACTCACCGTCAAACAGCAAGGTGAGCGGAGTCAGACAGACAGCAGACACTACCTGACCTGCTGGGTACTGTGTGCTATTTTTATTTACAGTCTATGGTTATCACCTGTTCTTCCTCTCACAGTCATCCTCACCTGCAGCTGAGACAGGAAGCAGCTCTGACGGGCAGGAAGAGGAGGGGAGTGTGTCGGGTACAGAGAGCAACCGGAGCTGTAAGAGGAAGAGGATGGAAACGGACAGAGACTCAGAGACGGACAGTAAGTAAGATCAGTCTTCTAGAACTTTCTGAGTCTTTTTTAGTTTGTCTATCCATTGGTTTTCTTTATGTCCTCTCACATCACTCTTTTCATAGAAACCTGTTTTCTTTTCTGTCCCTCTCACCAAAAATGAAGACTGTCTTTTCTTCTGTTTCTCCCAGACGTCCAGCCTGAGAGGAAGATCCAGCTCACCGTGAGGTCTGAGGAAAAGAGTCCCAGATAACATCACTTAAAGCTGATCTAACTGAATGTGACCACACGGGGGCAGCAGAGACAAGTTATGAACATGTCATCATCGTGTCAAATCAGCCAAGAGGAGCTGTTACATGTCCAGAAAACACTCTGTTTGTTTCTGCTCAAAGCTATGAACTTATGAGGACTGAAAATAACTCTCTCTCTCCAGCTCTGATTATCCTTCTGTCTCTTCAGCTGCCAACACTCCTCTTTACTCACACTGTCTCTGCTGAGACACCCTCACGTAAAGACTGAAATCAAACGATTATTTAGTGGATGAAAAGGTTAGTGTGTCTGTGGGGTAACAGTCTGGGAATCTTGGTGATGGGAATTATCTGCAGGTTTCTACTTCACATTCATTTAGTCATGTGATCTACAGGTGATCAGAGCAACGTTAAGTTTAAATATAAAGAGACAGCAGAGACTTTGAAGAACTCACCTCTGTTTACAGATTCCACAAAGTAAAATTTTACCTGTACTGTGGGTCTAATCTGAGAAGTGCCTGCCAATCAGGTGTCAGCAGGCTTGGTGTTCTAGAATTCTGAGATCAAAGACAGGATTCTAGAATTCTGTCTTTGATCTCAGATTTCTCAGACAAAATTGAACATTCCGTGAAGAAGGTCAGACCTAAAAAAAACATCAGTGTCTCTAATCCTCTTTCATAGACCTCCATTCAACAAACAATCATTGTAAAAGTAGTTTTCTTCTCCTCTTGAGGACAGACCTGACAAAGCTTCACTTTTGACTTTTGACTAATCTGCATCATGTCGTTATTTCAGCAAATTTAAGACCCTTCAATTACAAGAAAATCACAAGAACATCAGTTTCTGTTTCAGGTTCATACTGCTGAAGGAAGCTAGAGTGAAGTCGCTGTGGAACTTACTGTTTACAGTGAAGCTGAGACTCACCAAAAACAGATGAATGTGTGCTCCTGTGGGGGATGCAATGAAGTCTATTTAGCCGAAAGATCTGGAGGGGGGTTTCTCTTCTCTTTTAATCTGAGAGGAAGTCTGACTGAAGTTGTTTATAATTGGATAATCATCTAACTGAGAGGTTGTCTTGATAACCAGCTTTTAGTTTCATGTCTCATTGTTTAAACGTCATGTTTTATTAACTTGTGGGATTATAAAGGTCACTCTGTTTCCATACTGCGTACACTGAAACATTACCACTGTGTGAAAGTCACACATGTTGAACCCATCAGCACTTCTTCACACTGCAGACACCCTGAACACAAGCACTTAGGACACCAGCACTCACTGTGGGTTTTCATACACACTGAAAATGGATGTATTGTTCAGATCAAACTATCGTGATGTGGCTGATACAACTAAGAACCTTCGCAGAGATAAAGTGACAAGTTTATTTGTGTAAGCAGAGTCATCGCTCAGTAGCAAACACTCACTCATCGCTGTCAGCTGAACGTCAGAGACGAGGGTCTGATTCTCTCTTCATGTCTGTTCTTCCCTCTTTTTGTATTTTCATATATTCTGTGTATGTGTTTCACTTTCCTGGCATTGCCGTCACAACCCGGTTATTTCTGCCACCCCTCTTGTCCCCCGCCCTGCATAATGACCAACAAAGGATAGAGAAACTTGTTCCTCTTCCTCTTTTTCATTTCCAGAATACACATGTTTTGCAAGTCTTAACTTTCCGTTCACAGCTGTGTGTGTGTGTGTGTGTGTGTGTGTGTGTGTGTGTGTGTGTGTAGAGGTGTGTTTGTGTGTGTGTGTGTGTGTGTGTGTGTGTGTGTGTGTGTGTGTGTGTGTGTGTGTGTGTGTGTGTGTGTGTGTGAGAGAGAGAGAGAATTCTGCAGACAGAGAGAGAGAGAGAGAGAGAGAGAGAGAGAGAGAGAGAGAGCTCTAATGTTGTTCTATTGATCTTTAGTGTTTCCATTGTATCTCAGTTGGTCCATTAGAGTCCATTAGGAGCAGGACTGTGTGAGTGAAGTGACCGTCAGTCACATCTCTGTTATTAAATGTGCGTGTCACTGAGAGAGTACTGTGTGACTCCATGCTGTGATGTACCATAACTGTGTGCCGTGATACCATGCTGTTAAAAACTGTTGTATGAACACCATGTGTGATACTGAAATAAACCTGCACTCCTGATTGACCTCTCATGTTTGACAGCTGACATTATTGAAGTCATTTAGGATATTCCTACACGCTAACATGTTCTCACAAACCTAACCCTGCATTCATGATAGGACAGACCACCACACACAGACGTATAGAGTGATCGATGTTAAGATACACTCAAACAGTACAGACTAAATTTACAACTCACCTGTTTACTGCGTAATAGTTTGTTTGCAATAATGCCAGTGACGTGTGGAATAAAAATGGGGGTCAGGAAGTACATTTCAGAATGGACGCAACCGAGGAAAGCCCGTACTGTGCTGCTCTAGATATCGCAATAAGACAGCGATACCGAAAAAAAATCTGGATTATTTCTGAAGAGATCGTTCTCTCATGAGGACTTCTGAATGACCCAAGCTTATTTCTGAATGTGTTGACATCACTAACTACCTCTGAAGGCATTCAAAAGCCTTGAGGCTCACAATTTTCTTGAGTGGTTGGGTCCACAACCTGGGTATCAAGGTGCTCAACAACGATTGTTGTTAGGTTTTTGCCAGGGTGAGTATTTTTCAATTAATTTTGATATGAATTGTCCTCCTAGCCACAATGCTATCAACACTAACGTTTGTTTACTAAGCGCAGGTTAACCACTCGAAACAGTCCAGTCAACAGTAGTTTGCAGCATGTAAAATAATAACTTAAATCAGCTACCTGGCTAGCATTACCAATTACTAACTATTGTTTGTCGTTAATGGTTAAAAACTGCAGCAGAACAAAGACGGGAAAAACGAAACATTACAAAGTATGGAAGGAGTTAGCTACTTAAACATAGACATATATACAGCATACACACGTTACTTTAACTTACCCTGGACGATGTGGTCACCACACACACTCCTCCGGGCCGTAAACAAAGATTTGCTATCCACTGTTTCCGTCGTTTTTCTGAGAGTTTTTTGCATTTTCCCCCTTGAGAACCAATCCCTTTTGGACACTATAAAAACTTGTTGACTTCTCTCTGTTTTATCGGTTAGGGAAACCATAAAAAACGCAAACCGTAGGCATTTTTCTTGTGTTTATGTGTCAGACTGCTGCAAATCACTTCCTGACCCCCATCTGCATTTCGCGCCACTGCCACGCAACGGAAATGAAGTCATATGCAAACAATCTATAAGGATTAAAGGGAGGAAGGATTAGGGGCGTGGCCTCTTTGAAACAGAATGGAATGGAATGGAACAAATCAAAGGGGAACAGAATAGAATGGAACAGATCAAAGGGGAATAGAATGCAATGCTTCCAATTAATCAAAGCCACATAACAGTGAATCATTCTAGACAGCAATGATACACCAAGGACGACCATATACATGTCAAACTAATCTGAGTAAAGGAGTCGGTCACATGTCCCCTCTGCCTGTTGATACTGTGGTAAAAACTCTCTCCATAGCTTATTTTTCTATCCATGACAACTGTATGGGCTGAATTTATTTACAACTCAACTGTTTACATTAGATTAAGGATTAAAGGGAGGAAGGATTAGGGGTCGTAAATCTGCTTTGAGTCAGGATCAATCAAACCTTTCAGAATGGACGGGACTGCAGGTGAGACACAGGTGAGCACAGATGCAGCCCTGTTTTCCGATTAGGTGTTCGGTCACTTCTCATCTCAGGCTGTGTGCGCTCAGATGTTGCTCTAAATGTTGTCGTGTTCAGACTTTAATAATCCAGATTACATCTACACCTTCGTCTGTGTTCATTTTACTCTATTGTTGATGAACAGGTAGGAGCTGTGCAGGTCAGAGCTAAAGGCTGCTCCACAACACAAGCATGTCTGTAACAGCTGCTGCGTCGTGATTCTCCTCTTCATCCCTTCAACTGTTTTTATCTTTCACCAGTTTAACTCTCTATACCTTTGTGTCATTATTTCTGATCTCATCATTTCATCTTATCCTCCCCTCTTCCCCTCTGCTCTCTCAGAACAAACTCAGCATCTAATCCCGACCCTAGATTAAGGATTACAGCGGCACAGTTTCTCTCTCTCTCTCTCTCTCTCTCTCTCTCTCTCTCTCTCTCTCTCTCTCTTTCCGCCCACAGGATGAGCTGAGCATCATTTGAATACATGTTAGAGCTGTGCTGCACAGCATGCAAATGTGTCCCACACATCTGTCCACCCGTCCGTTTATCCATTTATCCACTCTTCCCTCTGTTGACTTGGCTCACAGCATCACACAGACAAAATCAGACTTCACTAAGCATCTAGTAAAAAGTCAAATATCTGGAGGTGAAATGAGACCTACAACTGCTGTTTCTTTCTAACATTTAATAAATGTTGCAGACACACACTTTGGTCATTTATAAACCTTTTCCATAACTCTATAATTTTAACTGCATTTTAATCATAAGCTTGTTAAGAACAGACGCCACAAATAAATCTTTGTGTGACAGAGAGTGAGCTGACCACTAGCTGCTAATCATACTAACATAAATAATGTTATCATGTAACTGAGTTTATCAACTGTGTGTCAGCTTCTCTGACGATCTGTTAGTCCAATAAAGTGAACAGATTATTTGCCTGATATTTACATGAAAATCTCCAAAAGGCTTCAACACCACAAACAGAGCCCAGAGGTTAAAGTTCAGGGACTGAGTGAGCTGATGGGACACCTAGCAGCTCCCACCTGTCCCCCAAAGAGACCATGCCCTTAATCCTCCCTCCCTTTAGCCCTTAGTCTAATTTAAGCAGGTGAGTTGTATATAAATTCAGCCGTACAGTTGTCATGAATAGAGAAATGAGCTACAGAGACCCAAACTGATTTTGTACCAGGCTGTGAACATGTTTATTTCTGCTGTAACATTTTAACATGGGGCTCTATGGGGACTGACTCACTGCAGGAGACACACTGGTGGACACTGGGGGAACTGCATGTTTTAAACTCCAATGTTTGTTTTATTTTTCCAGTCCTGGAGGCTTGAGTGAAAGGGTTCATTAGGGAATAAGAGGAGGTTAAACATGCAACTGAACACGTGTTTGTAATTGTTTAAAGTTTTATTCATGAAGGTATCATGTTTTTTTTTATGCACACCTGTAAAGCTTCTTTAAATTACATAAAAGTAATTCTTATAAACATTACAGAGGACAGCAGCTGACACTCAGTGATATTAAGTGGTCTGTTTCCGCATCTGACACCACGAGCTGATGTTTCTTCTTCCTCTTTTTTTTCTGCAGCTCAGCCCGTAGCGCGCACACTTCCTCCTGCGCGTCCAGAGCGCTGCGCTCCGCCGGACCGTCCACATCCCCAACAGCACCCAGAAGAGAGGAGACCGTTATAGGATGGAGCCGACATAAAGACATGAGGAATACTCTCCACATCATCCTTATCTTCATCATCTGAAGCATAAAGAACTTAAAAAACCGCAGGAGGAAGAGTTTAAAAGAGAGAGCGGTAAGTGTCCTTCTGTTCGCCTGTGTGAGGGGAGAGGGAGTAACCCGGAAAATTCAATTTATATTACACATCAAATAACAACAAAGAATAAGACTGCTGAACTAATGTGAAGAAAAAACAGTGAGGTGATTACAAAGTTATACTGATCGATAAATTATCCATTTATTTCACAGAGGACTCAGAAAGAGGAACTACAACCTCCGCCTTCAAAAGTTAATGTACAGATCTATTAAGACACTAATGATACAGCAACACTAATAATACTGATAATGATAAAATGAATAACAATAGTAGTAATTATTCATATTGTCATTATTGTTGTTAATATTGTTATGAGTATTATTATTATTATTATCATTATTATTATTATTATTATTATTATTATTGTTGTTGTTGTTGTTGCTGCTGTTGTAAAGATGGAAGCTGGTAAAGAAAGGAGCAATGTGTTAACTCACTTCTGTCCACCATGTTCTTATTTTCTTTGTTATTTCCTAACTTTATATGTATGTGTGTGTGTGTGTGTGTGTGTGTGTGTGTGTGTGTGTGTGTGTGCGTGCGTGCGTGCGTGCGTGCGTGCGTGTGCGTGTGTGTTATTTTTAGACAGAAGCTGAGACCAGACTGGTTTCTGTTCTGTGTTTATGGTGTGCTGAGGGTTTAAATTTATCTGCATGGTTTGAGTGTGATTTATATTTAAATGCGTGTAATTACCTTAATCTCAAAGTAACTGTGTGTGTGTGTGTGTGTGTGTGTGTGTGTGTGTGTGTGTGTGCGTGCGTGCGTGTGTGTGTTGCAGAGATGCCATTGTTACATCACTCTGGTGGTCAATGTTGAATGAATGTACTGTAGCATCTGTTGCGTTATACCCTTCAGGTCGTCAGCATGATTTTCCCTGATGCTGTAAAGTTTGACTGAAGAGTTTAAAGTTGCTCAATGTCAGGGTTCATATCAGGAGACCTCATCAGTCCAGATCATATAGGGAACAGTGAGACATGAAGAGTAAAGCTTTCCAGAGCTCACAGAGGAGACTCTGAGAGTCGTCTTAAACTCTGACATGTAGAAAACCTGAAACCAGCAGCGAGTCCGCTTCTTATTTAAGCTTTCTCTTTGATATGAGTTATTATTTAAATGTAGCTGCAGATGATAATGGTCCTTCAGGTTTTTCACCTCTGATCTCAACTGGTCCTAGTTTCACAGACTGAATAACATTTCTGACTCTGAACACGATGGTATCTCTTTCACATCCTGCAGACATTCAATTAGACTCTAACACTACGGTGCTGTTTGTCTGAATGTTTCTGAATCTGATTTTAAATCATGAGAGAAAGACTGTGCAGATCTTTGAGCACAGAAACATGAATATTATACATGTTATATATAAATATTATCTTATAGTATTGTATCACATTACAAATCTAATCTGTCATGTTTATCTAATAAGACAGGTAAACTGTGGACAGGTGTAACGTGAACAAATGACTCAGAGGAGGATGATGAGGGTAAATGCCGTTGTGAAGTGAAGTATCAGACGTCAGATTCCAGGTGTTTGTCTGTTTCTGGTTTGAAGCCAGCCCAGCAGGTGAAGTTGTTTTGGCTTGAGGCACTCTCTAACTGGTACACACAGCTTGTCAGCATCTCACAGCTACATCAATTACTCCTGCAGAAGAAGAAAGCCCCCCTCACCACAGAGAACTCCTGAATCTCTCTGTGTGTGGAGCTCTGATGAGGTGTGCAGGTTAACACACCTGTCATACACAGGCGCAGACATAGGGTGCAGTTTGTGTGTTGCAGTGCATGATTGGTCCTCCATGTTCCGGTCTGTGAGCAGTCAGCTGTCAGCAGAGCTTCATTTGCATGCTATGGTGTGATAACATCTCACAAAGCAGCTCAGTGTTTCTCTGGATCTCTCACCTCGTTCTTCTCTCTCTAAATTAATCTGAGAGCAGCTTGGTCTGAAGCTCTAAATGACACTGTGGACGCACTTTAAAGCTCCTGTGAGGAACTTTCTGTGTATGCTATGTTTGGCGCACCCTGTGGACAAAGCGGTGCCTCTTCTCTCTTTGCTGTGGTTCAGTGAATGTGTGAGGGGTGTTCTCAGAGCAGTGATGCTCTCTTCCTGCTTCCTGTGAGTCTTTTCTGTGGAAACACAAGGTTTTAATCAAGCTAAGAGATCTGACTGGTCCAGACGCCGAGGGTGTGTTTTACTGTCACACCTCACAGAGACATCAGGATGAACCTCTCTCTGTTATTCGACCGAGTAAAAACTCCTCACTGGAGCTTTAACGGTAAAATCAGCAATCGCTTATCTCGTCTGGAGTAACAGGGAGGTGGAGCCAATCATGGCTGTCACTGAGGCAAGAGGCGGGGCTTCACCTGGACAAGTGGCCTGTCCATCAAAACCTGTAGACACAAACGACCAATCACAAGCTCACAGAGCAGCAGGTGAGAGCCAGCAGCTCACTTGAAGCAGCTCGTGTGTGGACTGAAAACTGCTCACAGCCTCATCTGGAGAGTAATGATTAATAAACAAACAAACAAATATTTAAACAAACAAATAAATAAATAAATGAAAATATGTCTCATTTGATGAGTGTTTGGCGTGTAACGACCATGAACACAGAGTCAGCTGATCCATGTATATTTTCACTCGGCACTGCGTCTCACAGAGCAGGAATAGGGCCGGAGGTCTCGTTGTTATTCTGGCCGTGTTCTGGAGCCGTGTTGTGGAGCCATGATGTTCTGCGTCTCACTGTGACGGTGTTTGTTTCAGACCTCAGCACTTCTCTTTAGTATGACAGGCATTGTTTGAACCTTGGACTACCAAAGGCTCTTTCTTCCTCTTTTGCAGTAAAAGTTGAACTAGTGAGCGGTGACACAAGCACTGTGTAAACCTGCAGAGTTTACCTGCTGTCTGCTTTAGTTTGAAATGTTAGCTCACCTTAGATTCTCCGATGAACCTTCCATTTGCAGACTTTACTCTCTGACTCCATGGAATCATGGGAAATTAAGTCTAAAGCAGTGTTTCAGACTGTCAGACTGTTTCTTTTTCAGTAAACAATGTGTAACTTTTAACCTTAAGAATAACTGCATCGCCTCACTTTAACTCTTCATGTGAGTGATAAAAACATGTTTCTTGAATGAATCTGAAAGAGACGTGCAGATAAAAACACGCGTCAGAGATGAAGAGTAGATAAAGTGTGAAGTTAGCTTTAAAACTTCTCTGTAGTTTATAAACTCTGTAACACACCTCCCGCAGACTCTGTTTTTAGTACTCATCAAAGTGTCTGAACTAAATGAGGAGAGAGACTGAGACATAAAAGAAGAGAAGCTGTACGGACTGACTGACTTTTGACCCGGACTGAACACTGCTGAGTCTGTTAAATCACTTTCAACTGCTCTGCTGTCATTACAGTTAATCTGAGACCTGGCTAAAGCTGTTAGAGGAAACAGGGAGTGAATCACGAAGAAGTTTGAATGTGCAATAACTCGTCTGCATCCTGAACAGCCTGATCAGGTTAGAGCTGCTCCAATTGCTGAGGATGCAGAAAAGTCAAAAGTCTCCGTCAGCATACTCAGCTGATCTCAGAGAAACCATCACAGTGACCAGAGATGACTCTGAGGAAGGCTGTTAGGAGGAAACAGAGAGAGAGAGAGGCCGTGAACAGAGGCTGACAAACTCTTCACTGTCAGAGCTGAATACATGCTCATTCTTCCTCTCTCTCTTTAACATGTCAGTAATATAACTTTTGCCTTAATTGAGGTTCATGATTTCACATGACCTCAGAGGTTATCATGTCACCATGCTGCTGGATCACAGAAGTCTGGGTCAGGGCCGGTCTAAGAACAAGTTGTCAATCACTGTCTGAGACAAGAAGTGATTTATGCTTCAGGGAACAGACAATCACTTTAAGTAAATCCACTTTAAACTGATGGTTACAACAATCCGCCGAGACTTCCTCAACAGAGCCGTGTTTACATCCATTACATCCCAGGGTCAGGGCCGAGATGTAACGCTAGGTCTCAGTTCAACAGCAGACACACAGAGGCCTCACTCTGGTTTACTGTTCATCCGTTAGTGGTGAGTCTCAGTTTCACTGTAAGTATTAAGTTCAAAAGCGGCTTCACTCTAGCTTCCTTCAGTGGTATGAACCTGAAACAGAAACTGATGATCTTGAGATTTTCTTGTAATTAAAGAGTCTTAAGTTTGTTGAAATCACATCATGATGCAGATTAGTCAGAAGTCAAGAGTCAAGCTTTGTCAGGTCTGTCTTCAAGAGGAGAAGAAAACTAGTTTGGAGCAGAAAGTTTAAGGTCTCTTGACTTTCTGTGCTCTTCATGTGACTGACGGGCTTCATGGTCCTCACCAGAGAAACAGCTGAGGTAAACTTCCCTAAAGTTTGATATCACACACGTTCCTATGAAACTAACTAAATTCCAGGAACAGTGGAGATGAGTCTAAGTCTGTGAGGAGTCTCTGTTTTTATTTGGCACAGCAGTCATTATGTGAGTTTCTTCTCTGAAGGTCTATTTTTGGACACTGTGGACACAACACACAAATAGTCCCAAAGCACAGAAGTGAAACTGTCAGCGAAGACACAGAGAGACGATTCTCAGAGATTCATCTTTCAGATCCCCAACGACGCTTCAGAACGCTGAGGTGAGCAGAAAACACCAGTTAGACCGCTTTCTCTAAATCTCTACTGTGATGAAGAACGAGGCATAGCGTGTGTTTGTGTGTTTGTGTGTGTGTGTGTGTGTGTGTGTGTGTGTGTGTGTGTGTGTGTGTGTGTGTGTGTGTGTGTGTGTGTGTGTGTGTGAAATTGGCCTGCTTAACGCCTCTCTCTGAATGTCATCAGTTGGCGTGACGAGGTTTCCTCCTCGTGGTTTCCTCAGGTGGAGGTGTGAGAACCTTCAGGGTTTAGGTCCTCTCATCGTCTGAGTTCAGATCACAGAGCAGAGACGGAGGAATCAGGAGGGATTTCACATAGAGCTGTTCCTGTTCTTAGTTTTATACGTTAAAGGGCAGGAGGACGGAGCAGGTGTAGCTCTCCTGTTTGTTATTATTTACAAAGACCCAACATCTGGACCAGACTTAGACTCTTCCAGCAGAGAGCTCAGAGATCAGAGTCACTAAAAGTCTTTAATGAGATAAATCAATCATTTCAGTCCATGTGTATTATATAACTTCAAATCAACATGAAACAGATCAAGGTTAGTGCAGAGACCTTAAAGTCTACGGTGTCTAACCTGCAGTAAAGCGCCCTGTCAGGATGAAGGTATTATTATTATACATTTTTATTTACGCTGGTATTAAAATGCAGACATTTCATGTGCAGAGTATTACTTGTATGAATATCTGAAGTTTCAGAGAGTCTCAGTCTCAGTGAGTGATTTGATCTGATGTTAAAGTGTGTGTGGATATCATCAGCCTGTCACATGATGTTTAGATACAGCTCTCTCTCTCAGTCTGCAGCCTCAGCTCTCTGCTCCAGGCTGACAGAGCTTTACATCCCGTGTTCACACAGAGCTGACTGTGGAGCTGAACCAATGCTCACCTGGGTCAGGTGTGAGTGTGATGTCACTGCAGATGAACCAATGACAGAGCTTGTATGTGAGCATCAGTTCTGACCTCCAGTGCAGTCACAAACATCAGGGAGTGTACTCGTTAACTGGAAATTTAAAATAGAGGTTAGCGTGTCTGCAGAGGGACGCCGCTCTGCAACAAGGAAAGAGGAACAAAGACAGAAAAGAGGAAGTTCATGTGTTAACAGCATGTTTGACCTCAGCAGCAGCAAACTTCCTGTGTCTAAATGCTAAGAGGAAACTTTTTCCATTGCGCACAGCTGATGGTGAGGGCGACAGGCCGGTAATCTGAGATACAGATTACAGACACAGGATTAAGGATTATTCATGTGCTCAAGTCTTTCTGTTCTACAAGTCTGCTGTTTGTTTTTTTATCAAACTTTTACTGCTGCCGTCTTCATAAGTACTCTGCTGTAAACAAACAACGATGGTGATGAACATCTCAGTGTGAACCAAATTCAAAACTGATCAGATCTGCTCACTCACACACAGACAAACACACACACACACACACACACACACACACACACACACACACACACACACACACACACACACACACACACACACACACACTCACTCACATCACATCACATCCATCACACTGTTTCATTCACTCAGGTTAATAATCTCATTATGATCTGTTCGAAATCACAGTTTATACTATACTATACACCCAGTCTGTGCTCCTGTTCTCTCTCTCTCTCTCTCTCTCTCTCTCTCTCTCTCTCTCTCTCTCTCTCTCTCTCTCTCTCTCTCTCTCTCTCTCTCTTTCTCTCACACACACACACACACACACACACACACACACACACACAGATGTGTTTTGGGCAGCATATAAATATTTTATTGCAGCAGCTGACGAAGGAGCTCTGGTGAATCAAACATGAGTTCAACTGATGTAACAACTGGATTACAAACATCTCAGAGATTATAATGTGACAGCGATCTGTCAAATGTCGCCTTCTTTCTATCAGCACCATGAGAGAGGACGCTTTCACGCCTCCTCCACCCGACCTGACGCTTTTTTTGGTTTTAGAAAACAACCCAGCACTATTACAGCGTCAATTAATGTTTTAAACGATGTAACTGAGGCACTTGACAGTACAAAACACTGTATAGCTCTTTTTGTTGATTTGTCAAAGGCATTTGACACAGTGGACCATGGGTTACTGACCCTCCAACGCATTGGCATATCAAGTTGTGCAGCATCCTGGTTTGCCAACTACCTGTCAAACAGAACGCAGTGTGTCAAGTAGCTGGAGCCAGCTCCTCTTCTCTAGAGCTCTTAAAGGGTGTGCCCCGAAGTTCCGTTTTGGCACCTATTTTATTTACAATTTATGTAAATGATCTGTGCGATAACTTGTCAAATGCCTGGTATCACTTGTATGCTGATGACACCATTATTTACTGTTGTTCGTCATCTATTACTCAGGCTTTTGAGTTTTTACAGTCTGCCTTTGATGTTCTTCATCTGCTGAAATTAAAACTAGTCCTGAATGCAGACAAAACCAAACTAATGCTTTTCTCTACTTCAAGCAAGTCCCCAGAAAACGTCCCCTTGGTCGTAGCCTCACAAGGGAAACCCATAGAACTTGTCACTAAGTATAAAAACTTGGGTTTTATTTTCAATCAGGGGCTTTCGTTTAAAGCTCATATAGCAAGCCTGGTCTCCAAACTTAAGGGGAAACTAGGTTTCTTCTTCAGGAATAAATCCTGTTTCTCCCTCAGAGCGAGGACATTTTTCATAATAATTTATAAATGTCTTCTTGGCTCAGTCCCAATGTATTTGTGTGTGTATCTACAAAGATCAAAAAGCCACTATGCCTTGCGCTCCTGCAACACTTTACAAATGTGTGTTCCTCGAGTTCGGACAGAGTCCGGTAAGAGAGTGTTCAGTTTTGCTGCTCCTACTGCTTGGAATACGCTCCAGAAGGATTTGAGTTTGTCAGATCTTATCTCACTTGATGCCTTTGGGTCCATCTTAAATGAAATACAGACTACAGAACAGTGCCTGATTTTTTAAATGTTGTTTTTGTAATCACAAATTGCACTTTATTTGAAAATAAGTTGCACTTTTAAATTATTGATTGCCTCTACATACTGTCTGTACATATGCTCCATGCTGTTGAGTTGTGCTATTTATTTTGGCCTGTGCTGCTGATCTCTTGGCCAGGTCGCCCTTGTAAATGAGGTCTTGATTTCAGTGGGTCTCATCTGGTTAAATAATGGATAAATAAATTAAAATAACTTTTAAAAAACACTCACACAGACACGAAGAGAGAAACTGTCCCTGAGCAGATCGTAAATAGTGCTAACAGATTCCTGAGGACTGTCGATGCACAAACAAGATACCAGAAATACAAAGAAGGGACACTTGTTCAGTGAACACAGACGGGGTCTAGCAGTGAAATGATGAATACTGAGTGTGAAATAAACACTTGACTAAACAGAAAACAGTCTGTTTTTAAAGTGAAAGTTGAATTGTTTCAGGAACAGGAAGAGCTGAAGTGAAGACAGTATAAATGACTTAATGTTAAACACCTGATGTCACGGTAATACATCATTTATTATATCTCACAGAGTAAAGTAACTCTCTGATCATCTTAACGACGCAGGCTTCAGACCTTTCAGACTCTCTCACTGATTATCTTCACTTTCCTCCAACACCAACAAGGAGGAGTCACAAACATGTTTTTATCACATAACTTCTTCTTCTTCTTTGTCAAAACCTGCCGCCTACATTACCCACAATAAACCTCAAGCACCAACAGTTAGTCAGAGGTCACAATTTGATGTGGGTTCAGGTGAGTCCAGCAGCAGCTGCAGAGGTCTTTCTTTAAGCTCCACAGCCAGACACCCCAGCCTAAGCGGACTCAGAGACATTTATCAAACAGAGACCCTGAAAACTTCAAAGACCATAGAGATCCGAAGACGTGCTCCCTTACACCTGTTAGCAGGTCTGAGCGGTTCCCACCTGGTCCGTCCTCAGGATCCACCACCACCTTTTAGGGACAGCTGTGACCCAGGTCTCTGTGATCTGATGTTGATATGTGACAGTCAGTGTTAGAGTGCTAATGTCAGTGTGTGAGGTGAGACTATTGAGTGTCACGTAAAGATTGTACTTATCGTTGAGCTGATTATTGGTTTCTAATAATACGGACAATCTCTTAAAGCTCCTGTGAGGAACATTTGTTTGTGTTGACTGTGGCGCCCCTTGTGGACAGAATGAGCAGGTGTTCTCTCTGTGCTGACTGGTCCTATTCATGATGGAGAATCTCCTCCTGCTTTATTTTGAAGGTCAGATGTTTCACTCGTCATGAAGATTTGCTGCTCATGATGTAAACAGAGGCTCCTTCTGCAGCTGGACTCACCTGAATCTTACCTGCAGTCAGCAGCTTCAGGCACCAAACATCCTTTAAAGGAACAGTTCACCCTGTTCCTGAGGATCTGATCACATCAGTGTTTTCACATAAAAATTGCTGTAGTTATTCTGTAACACGCTTCATGTTAATCTGTGAAGAGCTGCAATAACATCAGAATTAATGATTACCAACAGATGCTACAAACACACGGCACATGAATGATTAATAAAGCTTCGCTGTACGAGGAAGAGAGCGCTTTATATTCACTGCTCAGAGTCTGATGGAAACATAAGAGAGGATCTCTGTGAAGAGGTCAAAGATCGTTCATACTAAAATGAATCATTCATTGAATCATCTGTGAACACAGAGCAGAAGAGACTCTGAGTGTGATCCTTTCCATTTAACTGTCACACAGTAATCAGATCGTATATGATTTCATTTAAACTCTTTAAATCAAGTTCAAGACTGAGAGGATCCAAGGTGGACAAAGTCCCAGGATTGGGTCTCCTTGGTCCCCTCTTCTCCTCATATATTCCTCCTCTCCTCTCCTCAGTCTCCTCCTCTCCTTAGTTATTCCTCTTCTCCTCAGTCTCCTACTCTCCTCATGTAATCCTCATCCTTCTTCTTCTTCTCCTGCAGGACTCAGGATGGGCTGCGTGGGCTCTAAGAAGGAGCCGCAGCCTGCGGTTAAAAGATCGGGGAGCGACGACCTGCAGAGCCGCTCACAGACGGCACACTATGTCAAAGACCCGACGGCCGGCAGCAAAGCTGTAAGCAGAGACTATCTGACTCATAAAAACATGTCTGAGAGGAGCTCAAGAGAACATGAGAAGTTAACGTGAAGTTAGTTAGAGCTCTGTGTTTACATTGTGCAATGATGTTTACATCTAAATGAGTGATTAAAGGCTGATTTATACTATACGCTGGGGGTCCGCGTAGCTCCCGTACCTACGCCGAGGCCTACGCACGTAGCTGACGTGCACCTCCTCCAAAATATAACTCCCCGTAGAGCCGAGGCGGACCGCAAGCCCTGTGATTGGTCCGCTCAGTGGCTTTATCTTTCCCGCATTCACAGCACTTCTGGGATCCCAGACATCGGCCGCACATCAGCCGTGTATTTCATCTCCTCCTCTCTATTCTTCATGTAATCATGTCTGTATGATAAACAGCAACATGTATCAGCTGTAGATTAACATAACACGCTTTGAACCACTGTGGAAAAGTAAACAGAGATCGTAGCGGGACCGGAAGCAGGCGACCAGCTATCAGAAAGACCACACTGCCCTCAGGCGTTTCGGCGGAAAATTGCTGCCTTTTCACAGACACATCGACGCACAAGTATGTGGTGATCATGTCCGCGTCAGCCCCTTCTGCGTAGGGGTGACGCAGAAGTATAAATCAGCTTTAACAGTTAAGTCCATCAGGAGGGAATAATGACCTCACCGATTATCACACACCATCCTTTAAATGATAGCATCATGCTCCCTGTTTCTATTTGTTTAACACTTTATATGTTATTACACACTTTATGTTTCATATTATAAAACACTCATATTTATAAAGATATGAATTTATGAGTTTAAATAAGTACAATTTATGAATTACATTCAAAGATAAACTCATTTAGCTTGATTCTGAGTTTCAAACACGGGAGGAACACAGCTTCACCTCCTCTGTGTGTCCTGTAATACTCACTCTGGCCTCTAGAGATCACTAAAAATCTGATGTATCTGAAGATGCTGCACAACCTGTTAGCTGACAGACGTCCTCTCACATTCAGAATGAATACATATTTTATTTATTTATTTTTATTTTATTTACATGTTTGCCTTTATGGATAGGACAGCTGAAGAGAGACAGGACATGTGGGGAGCAGAGAGTGGGTGAAGACATGCAGCAAATGGTCACAGCTGGGAGTTGAACCAGCGACCTCTGCAACGAGGACTATGGCCTCTGTATGTGGGGTGCTTAGACCACTAGGCCACCTGTGTGACAGTCTGTGTTGGGGTGGGGCTTCATGCATGAGGTTGGCAGAAGAGGGGAAGACAGTGATCTTGGGGTGAGGGGTTTGGTCAGTCACAGCCTTACCTGCTGGTAAGACAGGACCTGGTGTGCAGGTCCTGTAGAGATGGAGCTCAGTCCCTTCTCTGCAGAGCGGATGATACTGCAGCATGCCAGACCATGCTCCTCTCAAAGGAGTCAAGATGCTTAACAAGCTTATTTTTCAAAAAGATAAAAACTATTTTAAAAAATTATAAAGATGATAGATAAATAGATAAACATAAAGATAAGGAATGTCATCATCACTGTTTGCATACAGCTAAATGTCTTTGGATCACTCAGCCCTGCTGCAGTAATAAGATAAGGATACGATATAGATAATGTGGAATAAATACACAGAGATAACAAGAACAATAAACAAAAATATTTACAAACATAAATAAGAAAATAAATAAATAAACAACGGGTATAACTTAGAAACAAACATAAAAATCCTGATGCGGTACTTAGAACTACTGTTGCACCTGCATGTGCCGCCATCTTTGTTTAAAGAAACATGAAACTTAAAAAACAGCCTCAGATCACATTTACAACATCCTCAAAGGTGATTTACTCCTACATCTGAACAAACCTGTGACCTTTAACTTAATTAAACACTCATAAACACATACACACACACACTCCTTCGTTATGGTGTCTGAATAAAGAATGAGGAAGATGAAGCTGTGAAAGCAGAAACAGTAAGAGTCTGAGGAGGAAACAGTGTGACAGTAATAAGCGGGCAGTTTTCCACTGAGGTCATGTGACCATCTTTAATTTGCATCCTGGTCGAACTTTGATCTGAGCTCGCCACGGCGTGAAGCTGCTGTGTGAGAGAGAGAGCTTCCTCTTCCTGTGAGCCGACTGAACCACTCCTCTGTCTCAGTGAAGAAGAGGAAGTGACTGAAACTGAAATACAGAAACTCCCCTCACTCTGGGGTTTTACTTATTACTTATTTATTGTAATGTTGTAGACTGTGCAGAGGTCTGACATGATCACTTCGAGGGAGCTGATGGATCCACACAGAGTGAAGAAGACTCAGACAGATTGTTTAAACCTGTATTGATCTGTGTTTTGAGTCAATACCAGAAGAGATCCATAAAAAATGATCATCAGCTCTTCATCTTTACAGATTTTAGCATCTTTCAGCAGCTTGTTTTGGTCAGCTCTCACACCTCTAAACATGTTGAATATAAAGAGTTGTAATTGCAGGTCTGGAGCACTAGGGGGAGCTGTGGTTTAAAGTGTGCATTGAGTAGAGGCTCCATGTGAGAGGAGGCAGGTGTGAGAAATAAAGGCATCCTGCATGTTGGAGTGTTGGAGTTAATCTGTTATATTCTGTAATCTGGATTAAATGGACTTCATGTAAATAAATGAATCCTCTAACACAAGTGAGAAACATCCAACTCCACTCCCACCAGTAAGACGTGTTCTGGGCATGCTCCATAACCATCAGAGAACATCTGACAGCACTTTGATGCTCACCTTTAATCATCACATATCTCTCTCTCTCTCTCTCTCTCTCTCTCTCTCTCTCTCTCTCTCTCTCTCTCTCTCTCTCTCTCTCTCTCTCTCTCTCTCTCTCTCTCTCTCTCTCTCTCTCTCTCTCTCTCTCTCAGAGTAAAGTGCCGTCCAATGCAAACTGTTCAGATGGTGAGTGTTTATCATCAGACACAGACCTGTGTCTTCAGTATCTTCTAACACTCAGTGAAGGTCTCAGCTTCTCCATCAGTCTGACCTTCAGCTCACTGACACCTTGTATGTCCTGTATGTGTCTCTGTGTGTCTTTTTCCTCTGTGTCTCTGTCCTCTGCTGCAGGAGAAAGCATTGCCATGGCTCTGTACGACTATGAGGCCATCCATGAAGGAGACCTCGGCTTCAGGAAGGGAGACAAACTGAAGATCTTAGAGGAGTGAGTGAATCCAGCAGACCTGCATCATCTCTCTCTCTCTCACTTTCAGACTCACCTTATTATCAGCTGTTCAACAGTCTGACAACAAAATAGAGGATCCCCTAATCCTTAAAATCCCTGCTGGATAAAACGTTTTCTGAAATAATCACATCATTTCATTTTTCTATACAGGAAACAAGTGGTTCATTAAGTTCTCTCTCTCTCTCTCTCTCTCTCTCTCTCTCTCTCTCTCTCTCTCTCTCTCTCTCTCTCTCTCTCTCTCTCTCTCTCTCTCTCTCTCTCTCTCTCTCTCTCTCTCTCTCTGCAGGTCGGGGGAGTGGTGGAGAGCAAAGTTGATCAGTTCGGGTCAGGAGGGTTTCATTCCCAGTAACTACGTAGCTAAAGACACCCTGGAGGCCGAGGAGTAAGTCTCCTCACACACAAACACACCTTCAATGTCTCTAAGGAGAGGGTCGAGGCAGAGGGTAGCCGACTCCTTTACTCAGATTAGTATGACATGTATATGATCGTCCCTGGTGTCTCTTTATCGCTGTCTAGAATTAATCAGTTGTTATTTGGCTTTGATCAATCACATGCATCCCATTCTATTCTCCTTTGATCTGTTCCATTCCATTCTATTCTGCTTTGATCTGTTCCATTCCATTCTATTCTGTGTTGATCTGTTCCATTCCATTCTATTCTGCTTTGATCTGTTCCATTCCATTCTATTCTATTCTGCGTTGATCTGTTCCGTTCCAATCTATTCTGCGTTGATCTGTTCCATTCTATTCTATTCTGCTTTGATCTGTTCCATTCTATTCTGCGTTGACCTGTTCCATTCTATTCCCCTTTGATCTGTTCCATTCCATTCCATTCTTTTCTGCTTTGATCTGTTCCGTTCCATTATATTCTGCTTTGATCTGTTCCATTCTATTCTGCTTTGATCTGTTCCATTCTATTCTCCTTTGATCTGCTCCATTCCATTTTATTCTGTTCCAAAGAGGCCACACCACTAATCGTCTCTCCCTTTAACCCTTAATCTGCTGTAAACAGGTGAGTTGTATATAAATGTAGCCCTTAAAGTTGTCATGAATAGAGAAATTAGCTATAGAAACCCAAACAGTTTTTTACCAGGTAGTTAACATGTTTATTTCTGCTGTAACATTTTAACATGGGGCTCTATGGGGACTGACTCACTGCAGGAGACACACTCTAGTGGACATGAGGGGAGCTGCAGCTCTGCTGTGTCAGCTGTTTCATCAGTCTGGAGGTTTCCTCCTGACTTGAAGCGGGTACAGGTTTCTCACCTGTTGTGTCTCCTGCTGTTCAGGTGGTTCTTTAAAGGTGTGAGCAGGAAAGATGCAGAGCGGCAGCTGCTGGCTTCGGGGAACAAGACGGGATCCTTCATGATCCGAGACAGTGAGACCACCAAGGGTGAGTGGACCAAACAAACCCGGTTGTCAGGATTAGGTCAGCTGAGTCATAAGAGATGGATAAATCTGATTCATCCTTACAGTTACTGCAACCTAAGAAACTGTTTCCAAGAAAGAGTCAGCTTTATTTCATTTATCAAACACAGTCAGCCATGAGGTCTACGAATAAGCTAACGTGACTGTGAGTACAATAAGTCTCCACAGGTGAAGGAGTAGAGGCTGTGTGTGAGGTAAATGTGGCTCCTTCAGATGTATGCAGGTATGAACTGAACCTCTGTACTGCGTGTGTGAGCCCACGGTTCGTCCTGCAGGAGGGACAGGATCTCATGTTCATGTTTTACTCAACCTTAGATTTTAGACTTTACTGAGGTTTATTTTAAAGCCTCAGAGTGTGTGAAATCACAGGTCTAAATCCCCTGAGTGACCCTTTAACTGCCTTGTGTTGTTCTGCAAAGGTATCAGCTGTAAGGAGCCCTCATGTTGACCTTGTGTTCCTTTCTGTCGTCCCTCACAGGAAGCTACTCTCTGTCTGTGCGGGACAGTGACGGTCAGTCTGCTGACACCGTCAAACATTACAAGATCAGAACTCTGGACAATGGAGGATTCTACATCTCTCCACGAAACACCTTCAGCACCCTGCAGGACCTGATCAGCCATTACAAGAGTGAGTTCATCATGTCCAAACACACACTGAGGGAGTTTAATATCTAAGAAGGAGCAAACAGACAGACCTCAGTGAAATGAACAGATTACATTTATCATATTCTCACTCATAAAACCTTTAAAACTTTAGACCTGACCTTTAATGGAGGAGTGGACTCTTCACATGGCAAAGTTTAATGCTTAAATAAACTGTACATGAGTCTCTATATGTGTCTTCAATCTTCCTACAAACTAGCTTTAGTAAGAGCTCCTCCTTTAAACCACAGTGCCCTCTGCTGGACAACTCTAAAACATCAACCTGCTGAATGTGCAATCTGATCAGGTCTTATGGATTGTTTTTAAAGCGCTGTGGAGGTGCTTCATTTATCGCTGCAGGACAAACGTTGATGAAAATAGGAATCTGAATAAGAATAGTTTCAAAGTAGGAATCTGAATAAGAATAGTTTCAAAGTAGGAATCTGAATAAGAATAGTTTCAAAGTAATGATTGTCTAAATGAGATCCTGCGTGAAGAGGAGGAAACCCTCTGTGCACGAGGAGGAGGAGACCCTAACAGAATCTAACCCTGGTATATTTGTTGTGTGTGTTTTAGAGCAGGGAGACGGTCTCTGTCAATCACTGACCAGTCCGTGTCTGAGTCCTAAACCTGAGAAACCATGGGAGAAAGATGCGTGGGAGATCCCCCGATCCTCACTCAAACTGGAAAGAAAACTCGGAGCAGGACAGTTTGGAGAAGTCTGGATGGGTGAGTCAAAACGGGATGATTTTAGACTCCGGTTTTTGATGACTGAGTACAACATTCTCTGATTCTAACATGTTGATTTGCGTGAAGCCACGTACAACAAACACACCAAGGTGGCGGTGAAGACGATGAAGCCGGGAAGCATGTCTGTGGAAGCTTTCATGGGTGAAGCTAACCTGATGAAGACTCTGCAGCACGACAAGCTGGTTCGCCTGAACGCCGTGGTCACCAAGGAGGAGCCCATCTACATCATCACAGAGTATATGGAGAAAGGTCAGCCTGTCACTCTCATAGAATCAGTCTGTTTGTCTGGTTAAGGTTTCTGTAGTCTCACCATGTCAGAGACGGTGGTCACTGAGCTCTGCATGCAGCATGTGTTCCCTGTGTTAATGTGTGTGTTTGTGCATGTTTGTGTCTGCAGGGAGTTTATTAGACTTCATAAAGAGTGATGAAGGAAACCGCGTCCAGCTGCCGAAGCTCATCGATTTCTCTGCTCAGGTGAGAGTCACTCATTGAGCTTCAACTCTGCTCTGATCACACTGACTATCTGACGGTCTATCTGTCAGATCTTTACCTGCAGTTTACACAATCACCTTCAACTACAGTCGGCTGAGGAGAATTATTAAGATGCCTTTGATAAACAGCTCAAACTGGAGCTCTTTGTTCAGCCTGAGCACTTTGTGTAAGACACTCCCTCTGTCCCTGAAGTTCAGACAGTCAGAGAGAGAGAAGAGGGGTGTTAGAGAGAGTCTGTTTCAAACAAACAGAGCAGGTATCTCTGGATGAGGGGGCACGTTCACCTGCAGCCAGCTGATATGATCCAGAGCTGCAGCAGCTCATAGACCTGTCGTTCCAGTCTGAATCTGCACGGTAACATCAGATGGAGACACGCCCTTGTGTGTCTGCTGTTTCATCTGCAGATATTAAAGACTTGATAAGAGAAGACTCATCATTAACCTGGGTCTCCTCTCTGTGTTTGAGTTACTCAGAGAGTCTGACAGGTGAGAGACTGACTACTGCATGGACCAAAATGCTGAACTGGTCAGGTCTCTACATGTGAAGCGAGTGGGGGGTTTGATTCCAGCCCAGCGGCTCTTTACCTCATGTCTCTCTGTCTCTCCTCCAGTATCCTGCTCGGTGTGCTTCTCTTCCTCTCTATGAGAAAGAAAAGTCCACTTTATATCTGTGTTACATTGTTTGGTTAATTAGCAGCAGTGAGATGAAGTGAAAGAACAGATCAGCTTACACACTCTGATCGTGTTCATAAATCTGTGTTTGAGACAGAGAGGGACGTGATTTAGAGGTCAACGTGTAAGTGTAGGTTAGGTCAGTATGGGTTCAGTGTTGGTTTTAATGAGTTTACAGTTGAAGCAGTGTGTCAGGGTCATGTATTGAACTCTGTTCTGACTGTTTTTTACTGACTCTTCAGACCGCAGAGGGGATGGCCTACATCGAGCAGAGGAACTACATCCACAGAGACCTGCGAGCTGCAAATATCCTCGTCAACAAAGCTCTGGTCTGCAAGATCGCAGACTTTGGCCTGGCTCGAATCATCGAGGACAATGAGTACACGGCCAGAGAAGGTATGAGTCCACATTCACTGTGATATGTGTGATGATAACTTAAAGTCAGAGAGAGCTCAGAGGAATGGGAGTGAAACTGAAAGGATCGGTGTATAGCTGAAGGAAACTCACGTCTTTCTGTTTCTCTTCCAAACACCAGGAGCTAAGTTTCCCATAAAGTGGACGGCTCCAGAGGCCATCAACTACGGCTCCTTCACCATAAAGTCTGATGTGTGGTCCTTCGGCATCCTGCTCACTGAGATCATCAGCTACGGACGCACACCGTACCCAGGTAGGCTGCCCTCAGCTTTGTCCCAGTATCACCAGAACCTCTCACCTGAACCTCTGGTGCTGCTTCAATCAGGCCTCTCTTGTAGATATTTGACAATAGGGTTTTTGATACTTGTTATCAGTTTAAGTCATGTATTTCATGTTTACTGATGTTTGAGGAGAGGATGGACACACCTGCCTAAAGGTGCGTAGCTCCGCCCCTCCCTGAGTGACACAGCACAGGGTTTCTGCAGGAACGTAAATGATGACTGAGAGGGGTCATCTGCATGAGTCTCAGGGATATCCAACACGTTCTACTTATACATTTTCTGATGAAGGTGAAGGACGATAAGAGAATCCCAGCATGTATAAACCATTCAGGGGCAACATGTCTGTTTGTGGCGCTGCCTCCAGAACAGTGAACTCAGTGTTTCATAAGTAGAACTGATCAGCTGTAGTCACACATGTTAGGACGAGCTGTAGAAAACAAGAGTCAGAGTTCATGAGAACAGTTGAAATGTTAGTACATATATGAAGTCTTTCCTTGTGATGAGTATCAGCGGGGCTCTTTTGGGGTCTACGAGCTGAGCTGCTGCTAACATTAGCTCACCTCTCTGAAACTGTATCTGATGACTTTGATCGGGTCAGACGATGGAGTCACACTCTGCAGCCTCTTGACCCAAACGCTGTCCCTGGTGTTTCAGGAATGACAAACCCCGAGGTGATCCGCTCTCTGGAGAAAGGTTACCGGATGCAACGTCTGGACAGCTGTCCCACCGAACTCTATGAAATCATGCTGGAGTGCTGGAAGAACAAACCTGAGGACCGCCCCACTTTCGACTACCTGCAGAGCGTCCTGGAGGATTTCTACACAGCCACAGAGAGCCAGTACCAGCAACAGCCATGACACCTCTAACATCCAAAACACACACACACACACACACACACACACACACACACACACACACACACACACACACACACACACACACACACACACTCCATCTGTCCTGCTCCTCTCTTTGATCCACACACTCTTAATAAACGTTAATGAGGAGAGAAGCTTCTGTTTTATTCTCTCTGACTTCTCTGAGCTCTGATATCAGAAAGTGGAACCACAAACGTGCAGAGATTATAAAAACAAGGTCACATTACACATCTCTTTATTTTATACATGAAGCTTAATGATGCAGAACAGCAGTCTGCAGAATCATGCACGTTAGGAACGTGATATTAATGTTTGATAAAGTTTGATAATGTAAAGGAAAGATAAACATCTATCTCTCTCTTCCCTGATGTTTTAGTTCAATCTCTCATTAAGGCTTAATAAACAGCATGGAGGAGACCTGCTGCAACGTTCATCGTTCATGAAGAATCCGGTTTGACTTCACTCAGTTAGGAATAAATAGATATATGTGTCTCACCTGAGGGCAGTCACCTGGATAAACTTCCTTAGAGAGAGGATCAGGCAGTCACACACTGATCTCATTCTGCTCCGTTTGTATACTCTGCTCTGTCTCTCCTGCATCGTGCCTTCAGCTCTTACTCTTCCTCCCTCACGCTCTGTACATATAGACGTAATAAATACAGTTATTTTAGAGACTTTAATGTGATGCACAGCGACTGATAATGCTTGTTGATCCATGAGACTGTAATACGTTCAGATTTCTCCTCTCTGTGTGAAAATAATTTATTACTGCAGGTACAGATGCGTTTCAGCTCACAGAGTGTCTGTACGCGATCATCTCTGAATAAAGCTTTTATAACTTTTTATTGAAGGACTGATTCTTTGACTGTGTTTCTCATATTGTTTCAATAAAGCACCAAAAGAGAATATTCACATGTTTAAAATATAATTCCATGTTTTAGTTTAATCCTGTGAGAGAGAATAACAGCTGCAATGACATACTTTTTAGACTGGTTCTATATCTCCATATTTAATCATGTCCATACTGTGAATACAGTTTACAATATTTAAAGTATTTTAGTATTTACAAAATCTTTGGATATATTTGTTTGATGCTTGGCTGAATGTGACTGACAAGAAAATGTTCAAATCAGTTGTTTCAGAAATAATCTCCTTCAGGTGTATTTACACAAACATAGCTTTATTTATTTATTTTACACAGTTTATTTGCAGTAAGATAAATCTAAAGAATAACTATTTATGTAGAGTCTGAGGTGTCCATTAGTAACAGGTACTTTTTATTGAATCTTTGTATGTAGCTACATGCTGAACAGGAGCGGAGTAAGACTGTTTTGTCTTGGCCAAACTGCGGCACAGACTTTTGTATGTGGTGGCCAGGCATTGTAAACAACCTTCTTACCATCGGAAGGTTATGTCAAATAATCACATCTACTTTAACTTCTAAAATAAGATTAAATATGCCATATTCACGCATATAACATTTAACTTTGAAAGGTAAATCCACATAGGTGCAACACTAGAGAGCCAAACAGAGGATGATTGTCAAGGTCACCATTTAAAGAAGTTTCACATTAAAATGCAAAGCAGCTGCCAGCAGCCTACTGAACACAACACACAATGTATTTATACAGTATATAAAGGCTGCCTTTGACTAAGCAAATAGGTCGGATTTCAGGGCCATTCCCTGGCTACGCCCCTGATGCTGAACTCTGATATAAATTATATTTACCATTAGCTACTTTAAATACATACAGCCCATCATCAGTTCTACACACCAGTCTAAGTTTAAGTAAATGATTTAAAACAAACCAAGCTGTGGTGTCCTGGTATGGAAGACGCAGAAGGACATGATTACAAACATTTAATTTTTTCAATTTTCTCAAGATAGGTTAATGTTGTTGATATCTCAAGAAAACAAAGCTTGTTATATCGAGATCTCGACATATTTTACTTGTGATAATGGGGTCATTAATCTCATTTTATCAAGAGAACGAAGCTCATTTTTTATGTTTTTGAT
Organism: Notolabrus celidotus; assembly: GCF_009762535.1. Lineage (NCBI taxonomy): Eukaryota > Metazoa > Chordata > Actinopteri > Labriformes > Labridae > Notolabrus > Notolabrus celidotus. Next base: position 12,914,412 of record NC_048282.1, on the reverse strand, counting down.
CTTCAATCTGTGAGATAAATGTCTTGTAACAAAAGGTCTTTTTATTCTTTACTGAGGCAATATTTTCTAAACAATGTTTGTGAAAAAAATATCAGTATTATTAAAATAATTAAATAAACTGATAATAGGCCTTTCCTATCATCGGAAGTTACTTGGTTATTATGTGCTCCTTTTATGTTTAATTCAAAAGCCCTAAAGAATAAGATTGAATACATTATATTTTCTTAGTTTTCTGGTCATATTTTTCTTTTTCTTTAAAAAAAAAACTGAGAAGATAAAATGTTTTCAATCATGTCCTTTTAGGGCTTCTGTAGGTTGAAAATAATTTAAAATGAGGTTAACTTTATATCAGTTTGTTTTTTCCTCTCAGAGAATATTTAGTCATCCAGTTTACAGCTCTGTGGGTATATGATATTCAGTGGTGGACAAAGTACATAGCTTCATTACTTAAGTCAAAGTATAGATACTCCAGGTCAAATATTACTCCAATACAAGTGAAAGTTGTTCAGTCAGATTATTACTTGAGTTAAAGTACTTGAGTACTTTCTTTTAAAAATACTTAAGTATTCAAAGTACTTCTTAAAAAATCTCAAAACGTTGTATTTTCACAATACATCAGTGCAGTCAAGAATACATAGGAGTACATTCTGTTACATCCAAGCGGCAACCGCCAGTCTCAAACGATGAAGCCAATGCGTAAGTGTTATAAACTGCAATACATTGAAAATCCGCTTGAGGCTGGCTGCGGAAACACCGGAAACTACATAGATATGAATGGGAAAAAGACGATCTTTGCAGCATTAATAAACATGTTTACAGCCTGATTCAAAAAACAGCTTGGCCCTACGAAGCTAATCTATCAGCACACACTGTACGGGGGGTGAATTTATTTCTAACGTGACGGTTCAGAAGATATTAAGATTACGAGTTTTGCCCAAATAAGGACATGACTGACGTGACTCCCGGTCGGGAACACATAGCTGTTGGCTAGGAGGCTCACACTACGTCACACTCTGCCTGGTTGAGTTCCGCATTTCCAATATAGCTGCTGCCGTCAATTTGCTTCAAAGCAGCTCTCAGGAACAGATGGGTGACGTCACGGATACTACGTCCATATTTTATACAGTCTATGGTTACATCATGTTTATTTAGAAACCATTACTTGAAATCTCTAAAAACTATACCATGGAATAAAAACAGAAACTAAGTTACTCCAACACAGACAACTTAGTTTGAAATGTTCATCTGGAATGAAACAAATGTTACGTAGCTCAACACGCTTTCTGAGGTTGGACAGTGAATTTTTATATGTTTGAGGCAGAGTGGGAAACAGGGTGAACATTTCAAACATTACGTATCATTCTTCATTTCAAAAACCTCTAACATGGGCTGAAGATATGGCCATTGGAGCTCAGGTGGAGAATTATAGCCATCATTACCACCTCTAAATGAACTGCCTGATCTGAGTGAAATTTACTCTGTGTTTGCTCCACGTTCAACTGTGGAGACCCACGATATACAGGTACGACTAAACCACTGAGACAAACAGAACTACACAAACACATTTTACTGTCTTAGAGATCAGATATTAGAAAACAGAAGACAATTAATGAGCTGACTTGAAAGCAAAAGCAGTGAGTAACTAGAGCATTGATAGAAATGTAGTGGAGTAAAAGGTGCAATAATTGTCTTCTGAATGTAGTGGAGTAAAGGAGTAAAAGTAATAAGTTCCCCCAAAAAATAATACTCAAGTAAAGTACAGATACTCAAAAAATGTATTTAAGTACAGTACTCAAGTAAATTTATTCTGTTACTGTCCACCACTGATATTAAATGATACAGTTTGCGTTCACCTGTTCTGTCTGTGAACAGGTGAGTGAAGACGTATGGCTCTCTTACCTGAGAAGGGTTTTTTTTCACTGATGTCATAGCGCAGGTTGTAAAAATGTGTATGGTTTAAATGGGTTTTTTTATTATATACATAAATCCCCTTATTGTTTAAATCTGCTGTATAAGAATAGTTATAGGTTGGTGGGTGTGTGAGGTTAAAATCAGGTTTAAATAAATTAAAATATCAGTAATCTAAAAACATGGCACTTCCGGGACGTCACTAATGACACGTATTCAAAATGGCGGCCGCGGATATGGTGAGTGTAAAAGCGAACTCTTTTCTCCAAACTACACTTCTGTCATCCTGTGTTTGTGATTAAACTCACACCCCAAGCTGTGACCGGGGCATAGTGGTGCTCTGTCTCCGTGTATTAACACTGTTTCCACTGTAGACCGGGGGAGTTAGCTGCTGTTTGACGGCTCGGCTAACTGCCTGCTGTAGCGCTAGGTAGCTAGCTGTGGTTTCCTAGCTTACTGTCAGAGAGCTGTGGCTAATTTCACTGATTAATACACCTTTACCTGCGCATACAACCGCGCTGACAGAGTTTAAACAGGTGTGTACACAGGAAACAGACTGTCACTACATGTACAGCAGAGACATAGCGGCTAACAGAACTTTGTGTAGTTAACGTTAGCAGTTAGCATGTCTGTCAGAAAGCCGCTGTTCGGTCTGTAAGGTAGACAGGTACAGGTGTTCACTGTAAGCTCTGAGAGGTAGACAGGTAAAGGTGTTCACTGTTAGCTCTGAGAGGTTGACTGGTAAAGGTGTGTGAATTTGAGCTGTGTGCTAACTTCCTGTTCCTGTAAACTACATAGCTGAACTACAGCATCACTGTCAGGCCTGATAATCAATCAGTCAGTTCATAAATCTTTATCATCAGAGCTCTAGTTCATGACTTATTTCATCTCAGGACACTTTAAACATAGATCAGGTGTATTCTGCTCTATTATCACAGAGACAGACACACTTCAGGTATCATTATGAATATAGAGAATACAACAACAAAAATAATAATAATACTGATATTAATAATGGTCAAAGATGATCGATTGGTCTAATATTAACAGGTGGAGGTGTGACAATACTCTCACCTGATGAGGTGATATGTGATGTTGTTTCAGGTGAACGAGGTGATATTTAAAGCTGCTGTGGGTAGTCACAGAGTAAACATCTTTTCAGAGAGAGGGACTTTGAATGTCAACTGAGCGCCAACCTCCGGTCTAGAAATATGAGTCCAATGCGGAAGTGTTAGAAAACTGCAGTTCATCGAGGATCCGCTTGAGGCTGGCTTCGGAAGTACCGGAAACCACATACACACCCATTCATAAAAAATGATCTTTACAGCAGAAATAAACATGTTTACAGCCTGGTACAAAAGACGAGTGTAGTCTGGATAGCTCATTTCTCGATCGGCGCACACTGTACGGGGGAGGTGAATTTTTTTCTAACGCGGCAATTTCGAAGATATTGAGATCACAAGTCTTCCAATGAGAGGCAGAGCTGACTTGATTGACAGGCGGGAACACTGTAGCTGTTGGCTAGGAGGCTGAAAGCCTGCCTCTTTACGTCACAATCTCTCGACAGCAGCAATATGGCTGCCTCCGCAGATTGGCCTCAAAACAGTGCTTCAGAAACAGATGGCTGAGCTCACGGATACTACGTTCATATTTTATAAAGTCTAAGATGTCAACACTATCCCTCCCAACCAGATTTCCTCCTAGCCCCCCAACACAGATCAGCGTGCACATCATGATAGTGCCGGACTCATAACCAATCGGAGGACGTAGTAGGGGCCGCCCCTTGACCAATCAGGATTGAGGATTGGAGATTAGCTATGATTGGTCCGTCATGACGGGAACAAGGGGGATAATAACATTGCTTGATACAAAGGCATTGGAAAACACAGAGATTAGATAGATTGGATAGTCTCAAATTACTCCACTTACCGATGAGTACCGATGGGTATTATGACCTTTTCTCCAAACCCAGCAGAAAATAAGTAACGTTTTATACACCATTCCTACCAACAGCAGCTTTAAACACTATGTTTTAATATAAACTTAAGTGGTTATATAACCATCTGTAAAAAATAATATTTAATTCAGGATTAAGTCTCAAAATTCAAAAACACATCATCATGTTGTCATGTCAATGGCTTCAGTTCCTCGTCCTGAGTGTTAGTCCAAACACAGTGAAAGACCTTATCAGTACTGATAACGCTGATGGGATCAACAGCTGAACTTCAGTAAGCAGGTCATTACTTGAATATGCTAAATGGACTTTAACTCATAAACCTCTTTTCTTTCTGAGCACTTTCACTCTTTTCATCACATTCACCCGTTCACACCACATTCACTAACTGATGGTAGAGGTTGCTAAAGTAAGGGACCATCAGTGTTAGCTAATCTCATTCATACACATTCACACACCCCAAAACCTTACGATGGAGAGACAACCCCCTCTACCACTGAGCCAAAGCTGCCCCATCATATCATCATATTATAATACTCAGATCTCTAACATTAAGACAGGTAAATCTTTACGCCCCTGATGAGCCGGCCTGCACTCTGGGAGTGAACTAGAGAGATGACACTATAATCTCTGTCTGAATAATCTAATCTGTCAAAGTTAAAACATGCTACAGAAGCCCTACATGATAATTAACTACACAAACACTGTCTCTCTTCTTTGCACCGGCTGTCAGGGTTTTAAAGTCACGAGTTGGAACCTGTAATCATGACTGAACTCATTCTAACTTCAAAGAACATCAGAGGTCAAATAATGAACCTTCACTTTGCTCCAGAGTGTAAATCAGTGTGATGGGGAAAGTCTCTCTGCTCTCAGTCTGCTGCTCCATGTCAGCCATGTTGGCTGCTTCACTTTTATCAAGAGGCTCCAAGTTCTCTCAGTCACTCTCAGACATCACATCCACCAGACGCTTCTCCTCCACGCTGCAGTTTCCCACATTAGTCTAAATGTTTTGTCAGGATGTGAGAACTTAAAAACAGTAATATCTTTGTAATGAACGCAGTGACTCAGACAGACTCACACTGCCTCTGTGAGGAGTGGTTTTGAATGGTGTGACTTTGACTCTACAGGTAGACAGTAAGACCCTCAGTACCTGTCACATCGGGTCCACATACACAGGTTTTAAGTGTTACTTCATGTGGTCAGAGTCATGCACATAAGCTCTCTGGCATTAGCATGTGTGCCTAAGTGAAGGTGGAGGGTAGGTCCATTACAAAGAACCTGAAGTCAACACCAGGGGAGGGAATCACTCTGTGACTCACAGTACGATGTGATAAGATACAAAATACTCATCCATCAATAAAGTTAACATCACAATGCTGCATTAATCAGTATATTGTGAAACAATCATATGGCAGTACATCAGGATATGTGATCAAGTACAGAATACAAAGAGTCCATACAACAACCGAGAGCAGGATTCATGAGTTTATTGGTTTCACTGAGATGGAACAATATTTGTGTTTTAGTCTGTAAGTTAAATTTAAAGAGACTTAAAAAATTACTCTAAAATAAGTGTAAAAAATACACATTTCTTAAAGAAAGCATCTTTAAAGTACTTTAGTGTACCTGTAACAGCTACAGTGGTACTCACTGTGATGTCAGTAACTACGGCGGCGCTGTTTCAGCTTCCTCTCACTCTTCAGTCAAACCTCTGCCATCTGAGCACGCTGTAAGACTCAAGCTTCACATTGGTTTGTAGCTCGTAGGAAAGCATGTACAACTCGTCAAATTTTCTTCTTGTACGTTTTAAAAGCAGATAACGCTCTTACTTTCTTTCCACCTCTGTCAAACGTCCTGCTATCTTTTTCCGATATTATGCAGCTGTCTATGATTAACTGTCATTACCCTCGTTCGTGTTATTCCTGCCTCTGCATGGAGTCATAAAGTAGTGACGCTGTGGGTCGAATGATCAGGGAAAGCGTTTTAGAGTGGTTTAAATATGAATATTTATCCCTGGCGTATAGTGATGTAAGGATACACTCTACCAACGATTCGATTGGAATCCCGACTTTTGGTTCACGATACGATTCACTCACTATTCTCTAATGTGTTTCAAGAAAACTAGATTGAACTCAAAATTTAAATAACTATTATTTTATTTCAATTCTCAGATATGGACAGTTGCAATATATATTTTTTATCTTATTTCTTTGTAAACAAAGTCATCCTTTTTCATTTTTAAGGTGTGTTGTAACTCAAAACCATTGCACACTTTTTTTCAGCACCTCGCAAAAAAACTTAGAATTACCGTACAAAAATACCTTGTTGGAAAATTTCAGAACAATTATAGAGAAATGGAAAGTGAACGATTCCCAAATAAAAGTATGAAATATTAAAACAAATAAGGTCAATCTCTTTAAATAAACTAAAGTGCAGCTTATGCTCCTGGCTTGGAATTTACATATCTTTTTCAGGAATATTAGGGAAAGTCAAATTTCTGCCATACCTCAGACTTCAAACACAAAGGTGCATCCTGAACTGCTCGGTCTTCACCTGCTGCTGCCATGTCTGTTACGCTCAACTCAGCGAATGACGAGAGAGAGCAGCGCAAGAGACTTAAAGATGTTGAACAAGTGACGTGAAATGCAGAAAGCACCTTCCACTGTTTAAAAATAAAGTCGCAATACAATTTTTTTAAATCCATTTTTAATCCACCCTTATTTGTATTGATTTTTTTTACCGTCTTGTGATATATCCTTACATCCCTGCTGGCGTATGATGATTACATCACATGGGTCAGGATGAGGATATATCGCTGTATGGGTATTTTGTTCTTCTGTAGTCAGCCCACTCACAGTGAAGTCCTTTATTCAAACTTTGGATTGGACTGAAGGGAAAGAGAAGCCGGTCTGCATCCGGACAGTTTATTAGAATGACCCAGTTCCACACACGCACCTTCTTTTGAGCACCATTAAGAAGTGCTGTCAGGCTGAAGCACCTGGAGAGAGATGTATGTATGCACAGTTTGTTTAAGCCATGCCTCATAATAACCCTTCACCTCCCTCAAAGTCAACAGACCACAGCCTGAAAGGAAGAGTAACTGATTCCTCCTCAGAGTTATAACAATGAAACTATTGATACAGTTCAGTGTTCAGAGCTTTAGACTTGTTTACAGACGCCTCACCCCGTTGTTCCTCTGAACGGTTCTATACAACTAGTGGTGCAACGGATCATCGTTGATCCGTGATCCGTACGGATGCCTCTCCACGGTTCGGCACGGACATGGTCCGCGGATCGGTTTATGAAAAAAGTTGCGCGTGTTCACGTGAGGAACGCATGTTCAATCCACACTCACTCGTGAAGCGCAGCGCAGCGGTAGTCATGGCAAGTGAAGGAGCAGAGGAACTTGAAAACTCTCCTGCATCTCTTAAGTCACATGTATGGGAGCATTTTGGTTTCCCTGTGAAATACAGTGAATGCTGAATGTGCTTGAGCCACGTCATGAAATTCCGTTGCGCACCCACTAGACCAGAGGCCGTCAATACGCGGCTCGCGGGCCACATCCGGCCGCCTATTTGTGGTCCCCGAACTGTTATTCCTTCACTCTGTGTTCTGGTTGGGTCACCACGTGTTTACCGGGACTTGTCTCCATGTCAACGACATGCAGACAGGCTGTTACTGGGTCACTTAGAGTCCAATGCTGCGAGGGCAATTTTTAACTTCCACTTTCGTTTTTGGAGCAATTTGCATATTGGCACTTTGCCAGCTGTAGGACCCTAGAATGCACAAAAAAGGTGTGTTCCAAGTTTGCTGCTCAAAGAAAAGTGGACGGTGAAAATCAGCGATTGAAAGAAGAATGCAGTGAAACTTTTTTAAGTTCCTCTGCTCCTTCACTTGCCATGCCATGAAATGCATTTTTATTTTGCTGATCCGAAAAATTATCCGATCCGTGACTCAAAACCGAGATCCGATCCGAACCATGAGTTTTTTGATCCGTTGCACCCCTATATACAACACATGATGTTTACTTTCATGGAGGGAATCTGTCTTCCAACAAATACTGTACAACAAGTCCTTACTCTATTACAACAACAACGTACATCCCATTATTAAAACCTCCGGATACAGTTTGTGGTTAAACCCAGAGAGTCACTGTGATGTTATATTTGTTTTAAGGTGAGGAGGGATCTGCTTCTGAGGTCTTTCATAAAGTCAAAGAGCCTTGTAGAAGAGCTATCCTCCTCCGTATGTCCTGATCTGTGATCCACATGAATAATGACGGACATTTTCCTCCCTCACTCTGCACAGATAATCACTTTGTCTGTTGTGGTCATCTTGCCTCTAATGTGTTTTGTGCGTGTGTGCGTGTGTGTGTGTGTGTGTGTGTTGCAGGAGACGTGGTGGGCCTTGCTGCTGTTGTCCTTGTTGCCTGTAGTCAGGCCTTTCTATGTTCCTGGAGTGGCTCCCCGGGATTTCCATGACGGCGACACAGTAGACATTAAGGTAAGAACACAGCTCACTCATCAGCACCTCATGGATCAGTAGACCTGTTGTGTCCAAGGTTCAGGTCATCAGCGGAAAGGTCGTGTCCTTTCTGTGTTATTACACACAGATTATAGTAGGAGCAGCATTCAGAGGCTTTGATTTGACAAACTGAGATCTGATATGAACACAAACATAAAACACATTGACAAATGTAGAGAAGGCAGGTAGAACAGGGACAGGGAGGGACAGGGTGACTGCAGTCAGCGTGTCTCTCTCTGCTGCTGACGGAGGAGAAGCTCCTCAGTGTGCTGCAGTTTTATCAAACGCTACTAGGCTGCTTACAGCTCCTGATAACGAGCATGCTTTATGTTCATGTCATCTTTCAGGCAGTAAAGCTGACCAGCTCCCGTACGCAGCTCCCTTATGAATACTACTCCCTGCCTTACTGTAAGCCCGACGCTGTTTTCTACAAGGGAGAGAACCTGGGTATGTTTACTGCGGCTCTACATGTATTTATTCATGTATATTTATTTATTGTGTATCTATTAATGTGTTTTCATTAATGTGTTTTCATTGTTCTCTGTAGGCGAGGTGTTACGTGGAGACCGCATCGTGAACACGCTCTACACCGTGGCGATGAATAAGAACAAGAAATGTGAGATGGTGTGTGAGAAGAAAAAGCTGAACATTGAGGAGAGCAAGCTGGTCGCTGAGCGAATCCAGGAGGAGTATTATGTTCACCTGTGAGTGTTTCTTCAGAACAATACTCTTCCTGACATATTCACATTCAAACAACACCTACATTATCGTGGTTCTCTAACACCTCATTTCAACAAGAAACTGAATCTGGTCACTGACGTGTCTCTGTGTGTTCAGTATCGCAGACAACCTGCCCGTTGCCACCAGGTTGGAGTTTTATCCAAACAGAGACGCTGGAGTGGAGGAGGAGCAGAAGAAGGACATCATGAAAGATATCCAGTTTGAGCATGGGTACAGACTGGGCTTCTACGACAACAACAAGGTAATATTTCATACAGTCTCACTGACCTGCTGCACAATTAACAGGTGTAGAGACGTTTAGAGGACGTCAGTTATAGATCTCTTTGCTATGTTCATCTACATCGACCACTTCAGGAAGTGACATCACACAGAAACTTAACGTTTTCAGCCCAACAGCTCTGTGAGCGACACATAACAGGGTTCAATAAATGTTTGTGTATGGGTTGATTTCTCTCTGATGGGAGAGCAGGACTTAAATCTAAAAACAATCCAAACCAATAAAACTTAGGCTTCAAAATCATGAAAGTGTAAATTTGTATCTTTATATTGAACATCAGTTATCCATCAAATCTGCTGACTCACAGCTCCCACCTGAAACCTTATGAATCTGACTGAAAGGCTCGGACATTGTGATGTCACTACAGACACACTGAATTCAAGTTCTGTCTGTAAGTTTTTCATGTTTGTCTGTTTCCTCTCTCACAGTTTTACCTGCACAACCACCTGTCCTTCATCCTGTACTTCCACAAAGAGAAGCTGGAGGAGGGTGACGTTCACAACTACAGGGTGGTGCGATTCGAGGTCGTTCCCCAGAGTGTAAAAGTAGAAGGTAGGTGTATGCGCGCTCTGTAAAGCTACGTGATGCTTGAAGTGAAGCCCCCGCTGCAGTCAGAGGTGTTGTCACTGCTCTCTTGTGATACCTGGTGTGATATTTGTGCTCAGATCTGAAGGCTGTGGAAGCTGACAAGACGTGTACGTTGCCTGAGGCCAGTGGCTCCGCCCCTCAGGAGATCGACCCCTCCAAGGAGAACGAGGTCCTCTTCACCTACTCGGTGCACTGGGAGGTCAGTGACTGCTGCAGGCTCAGACCACCATAACCCGCACACACACAGCAGGATTAACTCAGGATTAGTTTAACATCAGCACATAGTCCGTCAGTTTCCTCTTTGTTGTTGGTTCTTTATACTTTGGGTGTTTTGAGTTTATTGATCGGACAGCCGAAGAGAGAGGAAACATGGGGAGCGGAGAGTGGGGGATTTCAAGCTGTGGCTCTGTACTCTGTTCTCTGTTTATTGGCTGCACACCTTAACATCACGACCAAACCGGCGTCCTGGTGAATGAGTTTCTACTCATGTGATTATCTCAGGGCTCTTTCACTTTAATCCCCTGAAGAGCTTTCCTTCATTAACACTCAGCCATGTGCTTTACAAACCAGAGTAAACGTGCAGCAGGAAAATTATCAAGAGAGTGAGCTGGGAGGCAAAGGTGACGTGATGTCTGTGAGTCCTCGGGGACATGTGGGGATGAATGTAGAGGAAAGGGGGCTGAGACTCTGATGGTCTGTGTGCAGGAGAGCGAGGTGAAGTGGGCGTCTCGATGGGACACCTACCTGACCATGAGCGACGTCCAGATCCACTGGTTCTCCATCGTTAACTCTGTGGTCGTCGTATTCTTCCTGTCTGGTACGTTAAGCTTTTTTCTCTGAAAGCATCTCTCAATGCAGGAAACATAACATGTGAACTTATAAACTCGATGAGAACACATCGCATATTTACTGTCTCCGATGTCTGTTTCTCTCTAAGGTATTCTGAGTATGATCATCATCAGGACCCTGAGGAAGGACATCGCTAACTACAACAGAGAGGATGACATTGTAAGATGTCATCCTAAGATGAGATCAAATCTATACATGAATTTAAGTTAAAAACTGATGGAGACCCACACAAGTTTGAAACATGCACTTAAAATGTGGTTCAGACTTTGAGAAAGAATAATTAAACTCATTAATTTTTACTGAAACATCACCAGGTTATCACGTTTCCTCCCATCAGTACGTTTTAAGGTAAATGAGATCTCTCTCTCTCTCTCTCTCTCCTCTCTGACAGGAGGACACGATGGAGGAGTCCGGATGGAAGAACGTCCACGGTGACGTCTTCAGGCCGCCTCAGTATCCCATGATCCTCAGCTCTCTGCTGGGCTCAGGGATCCAGCTCTTCTGCATGGTGCTCATTGTCATCTGTGAGTGTGTTTCCTTTTCAGCAGATATCAAACAAAAAAAAGCTTTTCTCCTGTCGTTTACTTGTGAGGATTAAGTATGAGGAGAAAGCTGTTCAGTGTTCCCATGATGTTCTCAAACACACTTGATGCTGCTTACATAGAGCAGTAAAGATAAATCTTTGATAAGATAGATAAACTGTGGAGTAGAGATGAAACACTTTCACTGTTCACACACCAAACTCCTGAGCTGCATGAACACAAACAGATGATTCATTACAAAGACGTGTCCCTCCACATTCTGAGAAATGGGTCTGTAAGAAGTCAGGGTGAGCTGAACACAGCAGGAAGTATTCAGGAACACTCGACGTGGGAGTGGGCAGGTCCTACATCATGTGACCTCTGTGTGCAGTGATGAAGCTACTTCATCCTCTTCTCCAATCATTCACCGATTCTGTGACACATCCAATCATGCAGGGTAGATAGAAACACAAACACTGTCAGCACAGGCGACTGAAACTTTGAAGGAGATGATATGCAGAACAAGCTTTTGTCTGAAAACTAACCCTGAAAAGTGTTTTTTTTTTTTTGTTATGACACTGAAATGAAGTTATTTAATTTATGAAGGCTGTAAGTTTCAAATGAACACATGTTCTTATCATGTGTTATTTCATGAGTCATTCTGAACAATCAGACTGTGTTGGAGTGTAAAACTTCTCTACTGAGGTTTAAAGTTAATGATACATGTGTGTGTTTGTGTCACAGTTGTAGCCATGTTGGGCATGTTGTCTCCATCCAGCAGAGGAGCGTTGATGACCACATCCTGCTTCCTCTTCATGTTCATGGGGTAAGAGTTGGATGAGTCTCTCTGGCTCTCCTTCATAGAGTCACTAACATATCATGTTTTAATTTATAAAATCATATATTATAATGTCATTCTAATCCTTGTTCCTCTGCTGTTTGTCGAGCAGCGTATTTGGCGGTTACTTTGCGGGCAGACTGTATCGCACACTCAAGGGCCACCGATGGAGGAAAGGAGCTTTCTGTGTACGTTAATAACTCTGTTTATAAACATACCTACATTTATATCCACAGGTATCAAAGTTAAACCGTCAGTTTTAATATCATGAGTACTGACAGAATCAATAACTCTGATCATCTCTGTACAGTGACACCTGACAGAGAGGGGGGAGATGTGTTAGACAGACAGGGAACACTTTGTCCTTGAGTTTACTGGAAAAAGGGGCAAGAGTGAGGATGAGAGTGAGGATGAGAGCGACTCTGACGAGGAAAGACTGTAATGGTTAGACTCTGAGGTCAGAGGGTCTCTTAAACTGTTCTCGGTCTGCAGGGTCAGTACAAGGGATGCTCTGAAGAGACTTCATTCATAGAGCATCACAGTTTGTTTCATAGCTGCCGACCTACAGGATATCAGACAGGTGGTCATGATGCTGCGGCTGATTGATGTATTTCAATTGGGAATACAGAGTGTGTCATCAGTAAGCTGCAGGGTTTAGAGCTAACAGCAGAGAGGACAGAGGTTAAATATATATACTGAAGGTTTGTTCAAAGTTCTGCAGAGAAGGCAGCTCTGTTTGTGTAAATGAAAAGGTGTAAACTGAAGTTTAATGTGTTTGTGTCCCTACAGACTGCAACTCTGTACCCTGCCGTGGTTTTTGGGATCTGCTTCGTCCTCAACTGTTTCATCTGGGGGGAGCACTCCTCTGGAGCGGTGAGTATCTGCACACATGGGCTGAATTAAAGGGTCGAGCCTCTGTCATTAGTGACTTCAGAGTAAGAGTTGATTAAATGAGTGTGAGCACGCTGAGAGGAAATCTACAGCAGAACACTGGACACTGCACACTCAGAGGTTTGCTGCAGCCTCCCTCAGTCTGCCGTGACTCTGGTAGCTTTAAGGAAACATGCTGTTTTATAATCTAACTGAAACTGCTGCCACGCCATGCTTTAACAGATCTGAGTCAGACACACAGAAACAGGAAGTGGACACATCCTGCTTATTCAGACCTGTAATCATAGCACTTAAAGAGCGGTGCCTATGTGAAAGAGATTGTCAGTCTGAAATATCTGTCAGAGGTTTTCCACTCAGAGCTTCAGGTTGTACCAGTAGCATTTATAACAAACAGCTGATCATTGAGATGAGGAAGCTCAATCAATCAATCTTTATTTATATAGCACCAAATCCCAACAAATGTTATCTGAAGACTCTCTACAAAAAGAGCAGGTCTAGACCGTACTCTATGTTACATGATTAACAAAAACCCAACATCAAGACAAGATAAGATCCAGTCCCATTTTACAGACTAGACTCAGTCTGATCTCATCTTAATCCACCATGAGCAGAGCACTTTGCAGAATTTAGCAAGTTACAGCAGCAAGGACAAACTTCCTTTAACGGGCAGAAACCTCCAGCAGAACCAGACTCATGTTAGACAGACATGTGCTGAGACCATGTTGTGGTTGGGGAAGATGTGTTGTATCCTGTGTCAAACTTAAACACTCTAACATCCTGCCCCCCCCCCCCCAGGTCCCCTTCACCACCATGTTGGCTCTGCTCTGCATGTGGTTCGGGATTTCCATGCCACTGGTCTACCTGGGATACTACTTTGGCTTCCGTAAGCAGCCTTATGATAACCCGGTGCGCACCAACCAGATCCCCCGACAGGTCCCGGAGCAGCGCTGGTACATGAACAAGTTTGTGGGGTGAGTGTTGAACAGGCTGCTCTTCATCCTCCTGGTTTGAACCTTATCCTCAGACCTCTGATGGATGTTCTCTCTCCTGTCCTCCAGGATCCTGATGGCTGGGATTCTACCGTTTGGAGCCATGTTCATCGAGCTCTTCTTCATCTTCAGTGTGAGTACAAATACTTCGACCGTGTCCAGATTTTCAGATTCAGACCTCTCTTTACATCACTTCACTGTATCTGTGTATCTGTGTATCTGTGTGTCTGTGTGTCTGTGTGTCTGTGTGTCTGTGTGTCTGTGTGTCTGTTTCCCCCTGCAGGCCATCTGGGAGAATCAGTTCTATTACCTGTTTGGCTTCCTGTTTCTAGTCTTCATCATCCTGGTGGTGTCCTGCTCTCAGATCAGTATCGTGATGGTTTACTTCCAGCTGTGTGCAGAGGTGAGTTCAGACTTGGTGTGCTGCAGACTGATGGTGTTAAATGAGTCTCCTGTGTTGTGACACACTAAAGCTTTGCAGACAGAGAACACATGTTTGTTTTTGAAGGATTGTGTGGACCCATCAGTGTGATCCTCTTTCCTCACTCTATTCCTCAGGACTACCGGTGGTGGTGGAGAACCTTCCTGGTGTCAGGAGGCTCGGCGTTCTACGTCCTCATTTATGCAGTTTTCTACTTTGTCAACAAGGTAACGGTCTCCTCCTTTAAACCTCAGCCGTTCTGATAGTTGGTGATGATGGGACGTGGAAACCTGTTTGAGTTTGACCTCATTGCTCTCAGTGTCATTATGTGTCTGAAGTCAGAGAAGCTGCATCATCACCTGCAGGGACTGAGTTAGAAACATAGACTGTAAAAAAAATATGGACGTGGCATCCCTGACGTCACCCATCTGTTCCTGAGAGCTGTTTTAAAGCAAATTGACGGCTGCAGCCATATTGGAAATGCGGAACTCATCCAGTCATAGTGTGACGTAAAGAGGCGGGGTTGAAGCCTCCTAGCCAACAGCTATGTGTTCCCAACTGGGAGTCAAGTCAGTCATGTCCTTATTTGGGCAAAAACTCATAATCTTCTGAAAAAAATTCACCCCATGTTTTCTTTCTTTTCTATTGCTGCAAGAATAAATTGCAATAATAATTGACAGTTTGTGACAAACATGACACAAACCAGAAATATATATGCAGACAAGAGAAAAAATAAATAAATTCACCCCCCGTACAGTGTGTGCCATTAGAGAGATTAGCTTTGTAGGTCCAAGCCTTTTTTTGAACCAGCCTGTAAACATGTTTATTAATGCTGCAAAGATCGCCTTTTTCCCAATTATGTCTATGTGGTTTCCAGTGTTTCTGCAGCCAGCCTCAAGCGGATTCTCGATGAATTGCAGTTTATAACACTTCTGCATGGGCTTCATAGTTGGAGACCGGAGGTTGCCGCTTGGTTAGAAAGAACATCCAGCTGCTATCAGCTTGCATTATGGGAAATGTATTTTTGAAGCTTTTTAAAAAACGCTGATAAACGTGTAATAACAGAAATAGAAAGCCTTCAGTTCATAGTGCGTTGTATAATGACAACAAGTACTGCTGCAGCTTCAGTGCACTACATGCAAGTGAACACCGGTACAGAGGACACCTTAATTCAGGTAACAGTGCAGATCACACAGTAACATGTGTCTCACTCTGTAAATAATAAAAACACTCCGAACCTGTACAAATGTGATCATTGCACAGTGGGCATGAGGAGGAGTACAGCAGTTCTTATGTCTGTCACAGGGATCAAAACAAACAGGTCCACAGAGGAGTGTTTTATTAAAGAACAGGTCTCTGAGAGGAGATTCAGAGGCAGTGAGCGGTGCCGCCTGTATTTTTGACTCAGACTTTATTACATCTGATAAAACCTCACACAGCAGCAGTCTCATCTTAGTGCTGCCAGATTAAGACCCTGCAGTGAGACGATGAAAAAACCCACAGAGAGAGCCTGTAGTCATCCTGACATCTGGTGACCTTTGTGGATCTCTCTATGAAGAAGCCATAACAAAATGTCTGTCACTCTGACAGCTCGATGAAAGCAGAGAGCTTCCACGTTTTCTGTTTACTTTTTCACAGAGATTCTGAGCGTATGTTATTTAACAGCTGATACATGTTGCTGTTTATCATATAGACATGATTACAGGGAAGAATAGAGAAGACACGTCGGAGGAGACGATATGGACAACCGATGTGCGGGGATCCCGCAAGTGTTGTAAAGTGGGAAATGCAATGCCGCTGAGCGGACCAATTACAGGGCTTGCGGTCCACATCAATTTGACGCATAGTTACATTTTGGAAGTGCACGTCGACTTCATGCGTAGGCCTCTGCATAGGTATGGGAGCTACACAAACCTACGGCGTAGGCTACACCGTTGATTAGACGCAGAAGTATAAATCAGGCTTTAGAGTTAAGAGTCAGAAGCAAGGCTTGATGCTCAATTCCGATTTTTTGCTCAGATCCGATTTTAGTTTGCCTGTTCACATTACCATCTATAATGTGACCTGTATCCGATTCCAGTGTGAACTGTTTGTGGCTCCGTACTGCCCCGCATGCGCAAAAGAAAAGTAACAATTATGTCACATGCAGCTGTTTCACAAACGTAAACATGGAGGAAGTCAGCATTTTCGCCTTTGTCACAAAGTTTTTGTGCACTGTGAGCCGGAGAATGAATGACCAGGTGCGGAGGAGGTAAAAGAGAGCCAAATTGCTTGTTTCAGCTTTTTGCAGAGCTGTGGCTGTAAATACGATTGAAAGGTATATTAATTATTTATATATATAAGGTCCAAGACCTCGCTGTCCCTCCATTGACTTGCTCCATTGTTGCTATCCTCCATTTTTGCAAGACTACCGCCTATAGACTGTATAAAATATGGACGTAGTATCCGTGACGTCACCCATCTGTTCCTGAGAGCTGTTTTGAAGCAAATCGACGGCGGCAGCCATATTGGAAATGCGGAACTGAACCAGGCAGAGTGTGACGTAGTGTGAGCCTCCTAGCCAACAGCTATGTGTTCCCGACCGGGAGTCACATCGGTCATGTCCTTATTTGGGCAAAACTCGTAATCTTAATATCTTCTGAACCGTCTCGTTAGAAAAAAATTCACCCCCTGTACAGTGTGTGCCATTACAGAGATTAGCTTCGTAGGGCCAAGCCGTTTTTTGAACCAGGCTGTAAACATGTTTATTAATGCTGCAAAGATCGTCTTTTTCCCATTCATGTCTATGTGGTTTCCGTTGTTTCTGCAGCCAGCCTCAAGCGGATTCTCGATGAATTGCAGTTTATAACACTTCTGCATGGGCTTCATCGTTTGAGATCGGAGTTTGCCGCTTGCTACCGCCGCACAGTATTGTGACGTGTGTCACTGGCGTGAAATTATCAAATGCGCATCAAATCCGCCATGGCCGTTCACACTATAAGGTTGCATTGAAAAAAAAAACAGATCTGTATCTGATTCAGGACCACATATGGAAGTGGTCTAAATTTGGGTCAGATTTGAGTGTTCACACTGCCTCTAAAAAATCTGACCTGGTCTCTTGACCCCAAAAAAAAAATTGGAAGTGTGAACATAGTTTTTCTAAAGAACTAGAACACAAAATAGAACCTGCTGGAGAAATGTGAGCTGCTTAAAAGATGTTATTATTGACTCTTTCTCCCCCTCTTCCTCCTCCCCCTCTCCTTAGCTGGACATCGTGGAGTTCATCCCCTCCCTGCTGTACTTTGGTTACACGGCTCTGATGGTTCTGTCCTTCTGGCTGCTGACGGGAACGATCGGTTTTTACGCCGCCTACATGTTCATCAGGAAAATCTATGCGGCTGTGAAGATTGACTGAAGTCTCTGCTGCGCTCCTCCTCCTTCTTTGTTTTCGTCACATTCAGTTTTTCTTTTTATGTATATATTTTTTATTCTTCATGTCCTGCAAGCACTGACTTGTGTGTGGAGGGAACAGGCAGGGCTGCTTTTTATGGCGTTACAGCCCCCCCTACTGGCCTTGTGGGGGAGAACAGTAGGGTTGCAGAGCTAAACCAGCTGTTTGTCTCCCCCCTCCCCTCACTTCGATCCCCCTCCCCCCTCCAGGACAGAGACCCAGAGGCCTCCCCTCCTCTGATGGGACTGTTTTTCAGCACTGCGGGCCAAAGCTTGTCATGTTTCTGCACACTTCTCTTGGTTTAAGTTATCAGGTTGTTCTTTCTCTCAGCTGTCTCCTCCTCCTCCTCTTGCTCTCTCTCGTTCCTTCTCTCTGCTTTCAGACGGCTCTCTGGTTTCGGGACAGAGATCAGGAGTCTACCTGTGGTGTTAATGTTGTCGTGTCTGATGGAAATTATGTTGGGAAGTTCTGCAGTGTAAGAAAAGAACGATAAATTAAATGTACTGTTGTTTTTTACTCTAGTCCTCATGTCCTGGTGTGAACACGTTAGCATCAGCTCCTTCATCACCACAGCTCCACCTGCTCTGAGACTCTCCGTCATGGACTGTATGAAGCTCTGCAGAAGGAAGCTGAGAGATGGAGGAGAAGAAGAAGACGACCTCCTCGTGATGAGGAAGAGGAGTGTGACTGAAACACTGATGTTTGAATCTCTTGTGTTAGTGTTGGCAGTGTGCTAACTGATGCTTTCAGAGGACCATTTGAGTGTGAAGCTAATGCTACATATCACTAACATACAGACTGATCAACAGGACCCGCCTGTCTGTTCCTACCTGTGCAGGTAGACTTCAGAGTGATGGTGTTTGGGTGGAGCCCAAGTATTATCAGACCTGTACATTAGGTGTTTCTGTCGTCAGCTCCTTCTGATGATGTGTTCGGATTTCATTGATGTGATTTTCCATGTTCAGCTTCCTGCCTTTAGACACACCTGTTCAGGTGTTCGTTAGAGCTAACACGTTTATTACTCTGAGGCTTAACTACAAACGTATCTGTCAATCAAACTGCATCAGAACATAATCAACACAGAGGTTTAAAGTGATCAGAGTTCTTACCCAGAGTTACACAGAAACATATTAACCAGCAGCTGCTTAGCTTAGCTCAGAAGCAGGTCGCCTCCTGCTCAGTGTGCAGAGTTCAGAGTGTGTCTGAGTGTTTGTGTGAATCTCCTGTAGGAGTTTGATCAGGTCATTCAACGGACTGAGATCAGAAATCAAACAGAGCATGCAGACTGACGGTTTCTGTTGAGTAACTCACCTGTACCTGCTGTGAGAGGCGCACGATTGCTGAATCACCTGTCTTTCTCCTCAGCAGGTGTTCACAGAGAGATCTTTGAAAAAAAGTCTCATTCATGCAAGTAAAGCTGTAAGAGGTATCGTTTTGTCCACAGGGGGCGCCACAGTCCAAACAAACCTTATCCTCACAGTAGCTTTAAAGCTTCAGAACCAGCACACATCTAACTCTGCACACTGTCCTCCTAACCTGCTCCCTCTGATAGACACAGGTCACATGATAATGAAGTCCTCTCTTCAGTCATCGAGCAGGAGTGTCTCACCTGGTCTGACTCATTCTTCTCTGTTATTGAGACATGAACCGTCTCTGGGTTTGGATAAAAGACATCACTTTGGGTACTGAGAGTTCATGATGAGTGTTTTTCTATTTGATGCATTGAAAAAAATCAGTAAATGAACATAAATTAAAGAATCAATGTCTGCAGTTCTTTGAAGAAATACCTGTTACAGATAAATGTCCTTGGGGTCAAAGCTGCGGGTGAACCAATCACAGACTTCAACTGATAAACAGTCAACAGTCAGAGTCAAATAGGTCAACAGGTGTCCTGGTTTAGAGGCCTCAGGTGATAGATCTGAGGCAGGTAGAGGTGTGGTCAGGGCGACAGGTAACTGCAGGGCTGTGCAGATGGGGGGGGGGGGGGGGGGGGGGGGGGGTCAGACACCTGAGAGGGCAGAGAGGAGTCCTCTCTGTCTGTCTGCTGGACTCCACCTGTTCTTATGTACTCCTCTTCCTCCTCCTCCTCCTCTGTATCTGGTCATCAAGCTCCAACTCTGTCTCCTGCTGTTCATGTGTAAGTGCCGGGGGAGATTTTTACAGACAGACTTAAAGAGGCCTGGGTCGTGTGTGTGTGTGTGAGTCCGGTGTGTGAGTGTGTGTGTGTGTGAGGCTGGGTCATTGTAAATAAAGAGAACAGCTTTGTATTTGTTGCGTTTCTCTGTTCGTGGCGCTCTCTGTAATGATTCTGTCATCGTTTTAGCCAAAAGCATGACGCCCATGATGACTTTCAAAGGAACTTCTTCTTTTTTGTTGGTTTTCTCTTTTTTTCTTTTTCAGAATGCCAGACTCAAACTGTACAAAGTCAAAATAATAAACTGATGGGTTGAATATGAAAATCAGAGTCCTCTGTGTCCGTGGTGTTTCTCTTCCTGGGCTCAGTTATCAAACATGGTCACCTCCTGCTCCAGAAGAACAAACATGATGTCTGCTTGAGAACCAAACTGTGAACCTACAGTCTGACCTGATGAAGGTGAAAGGCTAGATCATGCATCAATAGAAACCAGATCAAGATCCAGCAGACGGTCCTCTGAGGGATGAGACCGAGCTTCCTGCATCGTAACACCTCCCCTGTCCTAAATATAACAATATATATATATATGAGACGAGTGTGTGTGTGTGTGTGTGTGTGACCTCAGTCTGGACCAGAGTCTGGACTGCGTCTCAGTATGCATAGCAGAGTGTCACAGCTAGCCTAATTATAGCATCCTGGAGCTAACCTATACTTACACACACACAAACACACACACACACACAAACACACACACACACACACACACACACACTGTGCCTTAACGCAGGAATAGAAACCACGAGGAGGAACCTGCAGAGCTTGTAACGACAGGATGAGGGACTGAGACACCACAACCTACACACACACAAACACACACACACACACACACACACACACACACACACACACACACAGTCAGGGATTGTGGGCGTTAAAGCAGTTTTTAGTTTGTTGGTTCTCTTCAAACTTTATTACTTCATTCAATCATAAACAGACCTACTGGAGCTGATGGACAGAGCACTTTAAGTCCCTTTCTTCTACTTCTTTTCTCCTCTCCAACAACACCTGCACACTACACTGTACTTATACACTCTCTCTCTCTCTCTCTCTCTCTCTCTCTCTCTCTCTCTCTCTCTCCCTCTCTCTCTCTCTCTCACACACACACACACACACTCTCTCTCTCACACACACACACACACACAAACACACACACACACACACACACACAAACACACACACACACACACACACATACACACACACACCTGTGTGATGTAATCTGTGTCACAGTTGATGTTTTTGTTCAGAGTTCTCTGTTTATTGGTCCTCTGAGTCGACATGAAGTTACAGTTTATAAACACCACAGGATGAACTCTCTGAACACCTGTTTACCTGTCTCCCTCTCAGCACTGACATGATAAGGTTCCTCTTCTGTTCACAGTTTATTGGATTCTACCGGTAAAACCTTGAGCCTTTACTCAGTTTATTTGTCTTTATTCTATTATACTTTAACTTGTGTTTATTTTATTTTCATTTGTTTTATTTAATTATATTTTATATATATATATATATATATATATTATTCTATGCTATTCTATTAAGTTTCATTTTATTTAACTTTGTCTTATTTAATTATATTTTACCTTTTACTGTTTTATTTAGTTATAATTTACTTTGCTTTATTTTATACTATTCCATTTCGTTTTATTTTAGTTTATTTATTTTAGTTTATTTATTAATTTTATTTTATTCTATCCAATTTTTTTATTCATTTTCTTTTCTTTAACTTTGTTTTATGTAACCTTATTTTTTTTACTTTGTTTTATTTTTTTTATTTTGTTTTACTGTTTGTTTTCTTTTATTCTATTCTACTTGTTTTTATATTATTTTACTTTTGTTTTATTTTACATGATTTTATTTTCCTTTATATTCTTTACTTTGTTTTAATTTGATTTTTCATTTTATTTAATTTTTTTTATTTCCCCTGATTTGTCTCTACATAAGTTGTCTCTTCTTCAGAGTTGTATCACACTTTCAACAACAAAAAACGTTAAACACCTGAGGGACTGCAGACACCCTCATAAGTCCATGCTTTACCTTCATATAAGGAAACTAGCTCATGCTATAATGCTAACATGAGGAGGTAAACCTCAACATGTAAACGTATTACTGCAACAGTTTAGCATTAGCATTTAGCTTGAGGGACCGAAGTACTCTAAACATACTCTAAACAGCTTCCACCTTCATTCTGTTTGAATTCATTTGTTTTTTAAATGTAATCAAACATCAGCCAAATCAAACTCTGACTACAGTCAGATCTCTGTCTTCATTTCCTCCAGGAGAAGTTCACCTTTCCCTTTGTTTCAGAAGTTTTTCTGCAAAAAAGGAGAAAAGTGACTTGCTTCGATTTTACTCAAACAAACAAACCGAGCTCAGAGGTCTGAATCCATAAGCGGAGCGACCGCGTGGCAGAGGGTGTGAACCGGAACAGCCCATGTCTGTACCTGTCCACAGTCGGCGTTGTAATTAAAGCACACACACACACACACACACACACACACACACACACACACACACCACATATCAATAATTTAAAGCAACCTCTTGTTTTCGTTCAGTTAATAATCCCCAGAAATCCATACACACACTAACACACCTGATAACGCATATGGCATGACTGTTCAAGATTATTTATCTTATGTTTAAAGATGGGCCCATGAAATGCTTTAAGCTTAGGCGTGCAAACCACAACCATGCTCAACGCATGCCCATGTAAAGGTACACTGCTAAATCTTTCAAACTTTTACAAACAAACCAATAGTAATCGCCTTTGGAGGCTACAAATGGACTGCACATTTTTTCTACATCCTACTACTGTAGGTAGCCCAAGTTCCATAAACTATATCATTCGGCCATGATTATTATTGAATCCTATGTTACGACTGTGGTTGTAATGTGTTTTCAGGTGATAAGTAGGGGAGAAAATATATCAGCTGTTTTACAGTTGGGAATTTGACTATCAGAAGGGGCCCTTGAGGATGCTCCGCCCCCTTTGCACTGAGAGACTAGCTCCGCCCCTCTCTGAATCATATGTGATCCTTCAGTCTGAGTTAGAGTAAATATCCTCAGCAGAGAGGACGATGTCTACACTTAGAAGCAGACAGGTGAAGAGCGGCTGTGGCTCAGTGGTAGAGTGGGTCGTCTCTCAATCAGAAGGTTGGGTGTTCGATCCCAGCTCTTGCACTCACATGCCGAAATGTCTTTGGGCAAGACACTGAACCACAAACTGCTCCTGCTGTTGTTCAGTGGCGTGTGAATATGTATGAATGATATGACACTGATGGTACTATACTATAGCAGCCTCTACCAATGTGGAGAAGAAACCACATTCAAAACCATTCATCACTGATCAGATCCCTCACTCAGTAACAGTCGATTACATGTGTAAAGAAAGTAGCACACAGAGTATGAAACCGCTGGTTTGTCTTTTAATCATTTCAACATAACACATGACATCTCAAAGATACACGGTACTGTACAATAAGTCATAGTTCTGTTGTTGTGTTCATCATCTCTTTGGATCAACCAATATACAGATCTGTCACTTTCACATCGCAGCGACTGATTGCATGTGAGATATGTAACAAAAGAGCTAGTCTGTGTCTCTCTCTGAAGCTGGTCTTTAATGATATTCTCCCTGTTGTCCAAAAAGTCTAGAGAAACTAGTGTACGAGAATAATCTGTTCACCTTTTCTTCCAGAGGCCATCCAAACTAAGAGGGCGATGTCTACGGAGAAACACAAAGAGGTTGGAATGCACGACTTACGATAAGCTAGAAATAAATCGATCTACACGTGGATGTCGTCTGCAGCAGACATAACCCGAGCTTCACTAAAGACGAAGAAACCAGGGCGATGGACTTCTTCAGTCTCAGGGTTCATCTACGATTCCCTTCAAACGTTTGAGCTCTGCATCTCCTGCAGGAGACGAGGAGGTGAGGAGGAGAGCGTCCTGAGGAGGTGCAGCTCGAGGTAACGGAGCTGCAGCCAAGCTGAGGAGCAGCGACAACAACAGCACTCAGAGGTCACGGGACAAAGGGCCAGGGAAGGAGGGTCAGGGTGATTTTGATTCAGTAAAGTTTGAATAACAAGTGTAAATAAACACCTGAGGAGGTGAAAGCAGGTTTTCTGCTCAGAGGAGGGTGGTGGGGGGGTTGAAAGTTTAATAAACAGGAAGTGAATTTAAACAGACCCCCCCCCCCCCCCCCCCCAGAGGGGGTAATCTGAATCTTTAGACTAAAAACAATCTGTTAGAGCTGCGGCTCACGGTTTGATTCTAGGATGAGTTTCTCTTTTAGAGTTTATTTCTCTAATCGTTCATCCAGAAATCCTCCTGACATTCAGTTGCTGTTTCTGAGGATTAGTCCTGTTTGCTCTGAAGAGTTTATTTAATCTGACTCTAACTTTGAGTTTGTCTTCAGCAGATATGTGCTCTCTAAGGATTAGAGAGGAACAGATCATGTCTCCTTTAAAGGTTGAAAGTTTCCTGTGACTTCTCCTCCACCTGGTCTGACCTGGTGGTGGACTCACAGGTTTCTTTCAGTCTGATCTGTGTGATTTATAGCCGGCCTCTCGGCCTGTGGCTTGCTCTGCTGTGAGCTCTAAGTGCTTTCCTTTGGGGTCGTTTTGTTGCTCTGTAAACGTCTGCAGCTCGTTGGGTTGCAACAGCGTTTGGTGGGCGGGCTGTGGTTGCTCTGTGGCTTTGTCTCTGAGCTGAAAACGGTCCTCTGAACATCACGTGTTGTTTCTGCTGCGCTCTTCCGCGCTCGGCTGCAGTGTGATTGGATAAATTTAGAGAAGCAAAGCTGGTTACCAAAACACAAAGGTCTTTAAAGGAGGGGCGGTACGTCCAGGGATATTAGTGAAATCTATAAAAATACTGTTACTCTTTTGGAGAAGAGAAATACACAAAGTCTACACATCAGACTAATGGCACGTACATATACAGGATCAATACAAAATTAAACATATGAACATATAAGCTGAAATTTAAAGAAAAAAATACTCTTTTTTTTAAAGGTTGAAAGTGCTAGAATTCAGATTAGCTCACAGAAACCCAGGGAGGACAAACTGAGAACATGCCAACAGCTTCTGTCAGAACCAAACAGACAATCTTTTGAGTGCTACAAATTTGGCTTCAGCCAGAAAGAGTTTTTTAAAAAGCTCTTTAATGAAGGCTTCACAAAGATCAGATTCAAATTTAGAGTTCATATCATTCTCAAAAAGGTGCTAACAGCTAATTATTTAGATCAAAGCTTTGATCTGTTTAAAGCTCGCCATCGACGACGAGTCAGGTCAAACACAGAGACTGTGGGAGGTTCGATCAGTGCTGCTGAGAGGGTTCAGTCCCACACCAACAATCAATCAATCATCAGTAATCAATACTTAGCACTTTGTAACAAGCTATTGTGCAAACTGAAGTTTCTTCTCCCCAGGTTTGGTAAGAAATAAACAAATAAAATGAGGTGATGTGTTGTGTTGTTTTTCGAGGTCCTGTTTTAAACAAACAGAAAATAAATTCATATCATACGACAAACAAACAAACAAACAAACTAACAACAACGACGAGGAGCAACAACGAGTCCAAGTCAGTCACGAGGTCTCGAACTTTGAATGTCAAAGACGAGGAGTGTCCAGAAAACTGTCCTCTGACTCTACAAGCAGCTGAGAAGAGAAAGAGGGGGAAGATGAGGGGAGGGAGGAGGAGAAGGAGGAGGAGGGGGAAGAGAGGGAGGAAGAGGAGGAGGAAGAGAGGGAGGAGGAAGAGGAAGAGGAGGAGGAAGAGAGGGAGGAGGAAGAGAAAGAGGAAGAGGAGGAGGATCATTTGTAGGAGGAGTATCTGTGTGAGGTCTGAGGAGCTCTGTGGTTCTGTGCAGCTCTCAGCTCTTCCTGGTTTCAGTAAAATGAGCTGTGATTGGTCCTCAGTCGTCGCTGGGATCCGTAGCTCAGAGCAGCGTTGTGTGTCCCATGTTTTCTTAATGATCTGGGTTTTTTTAATCTCTCTTGAACGTGTCATGGGGGCGGCGGGTCGTCTGAGGCCGGGGAGGATAGAGGTGTCAAAGGTGATGCAGAGGCTCCGCCCTCTTTCTGAAGAAGTCAGGTCAGACTGACTCTGAGGCAGGTCACTTTGGGCTCAGGTTTGAAGGCTGCTGGTGCAAAGTTAATAAAAGATCTAATCCCACGGAGCTGGGAGTGAACACACACACACACACACACACACACACACACACACACACACACACACACACACACACACACACACACACACACACACACACACACACACACACACACACACACACACACACTGAGGCCATCGATGTCATCATGGACACAGTCTACCGGATTTACCTGATTATTGATCACTACCTGCCTCCTCAGATCCCTCTGAAGAACTGAAGCTAAATGACGGACACATAAATCTGATCAGAGAGACGATGTAAACCTGTCAGACATCAACACCTGTAATACCTGAACACACCTGACTGAGATCAAAGACACTGTTATATTCAACTGAGAGATTCAGACACTGCAATACACACACCTGTCCTCACCTGTCTGACACCTTCACATCTGTCAGGGCTCTCTTCTAAAGACTGAGCTGAGTTCAAAGGCTAATAGGAGGAGGAGGAGGAGGAGGAGGATAGAGAGGACAAGGAGGAGGAGGAGGTGGAGGAGGAGGAGGAGGAGGAGGAGGAGGAGGAGGATAGAGAGGACAAGGAGGAGGAGGGGCATGAGGAGGAAGACTTTGTCTCAAGAAGTGAGGAGGAAGGAGACAAAGGTTTCCTGACGAGGTGAAGTGCCTTCTGCTAAAAAAAAGTGCTTCTCTGGAGGAAGATAAAATGATCACACACACCTCTGTGTGTGTGTCTGTGTGTGGGTGTACTCTACAAGCTCGTCAGTGATCTGGAGAATAAGAGCAGAGCACTTCTCTTACAGGCCGGGCTCTTTTAGTTTGGCTCTAGTGAAGCTTTCCAGAGGAGGAGGTAAAGATCTGTTCTTCCCCTCCTCCGTTCTGAGCGCTCTGACAGGTTTACACTCGGGATGAGACACGTCAGGATTTTTACATCGGAAAGGTAAAATAAGAAAAACAAAATATCACTTCAAACTAAATCTTTTTTTCTGGGTCACAACAAGACAGATAATCTTCACTAAAATGATCTTTGATTATTTCATATTATTACTTTAGAAAGTTTGCAGTACCACACCTTTTGGCCTACTGATGCTGCCCTCTAGTCTACTAACATGGGCGGGAGTAAAGGGGAGTAAATGGTAATAAAAATAAAGGGTTAATACGAGGTTATAACTAAAGGATAGGAAAAATAAAAGCCCAAATAAAAGCTGCTTCAACACTTTCCTCACCTTTCTCTTTTATGTTGAAAGGGTTAGACTTCCTGTCAGGCTCAATCAAAAGCTTTTGTGCGCTTTCATTTAAGGCTTCCCACTGTTCATTCTTTCTCTATCAGAACTTCTCTCATCAGGCCCTGAACTAACCACGACCAACACGACCCCGCACAGCCGAGACCAGGGGGCGGGGGCAATAGGCAGGCAAAGGGTGCGGGGCCAGGGTCCGGCGCTCTCACTGGAAGGCCTGGTGGAAGCGAGGCAGCGTGGTGGTGCTGAGGCTGGAGCTGAACACTGATGGGAGTGGGTGCAGGGGTCCGAGGTTCAGACCCCCACTGGAGCTCTGCAGCTCCTGAGGTTGCGGTTGCAAAGAGGTAAGAGGTGCCGTTGCGACAGCGGCTGCTGCCGCGGCAACTGCAGCAGCGTGTGGCTCTGCAGCATGCAGAGATGAGGAAGAGGAGATAGATGATGAGGAGGAGGTTGCAGATGAGGTGTAGCCCATCACCAGGCCTCCTGTACTCATGGGGGCGCTGTATGGGGGCAGGTTGAGGGGCAGGAAGCCCAGCAGGTGGGAGAGGTCCATGTTAGCAGCACACAGAGACTCAGCGATCACCGCAGGGCTCTTGGACAGGAGGTGGTCCCCGCACAGCTCATCCGCCAGGCCCGCGGAGGGCTCCAGTCCATCCTTGGGGGACGAGGCAGCAGCGTGAGGGTCTGCAGAGGGAACGGGGCCCGGCGAGCCACTCTGCAGATCCATGAGGAAGCTCTCCATCTCCACTTTCAGAGGCTTGTCCAGCAGGTATGAGGTAGATCCCAGCTGGTACTTGGGGGCCTGCTGGGGCTGGTGCTGCTGCTGGGGAGCCGGGGACTGGTGGTGGGGGGGCAGCGGGGGGGAATGGTGGTGGTGGTGATGGTGGTGATGATGGTGGTGGTGCAGGGAGTGTGGGTGAAGGGAACCAGGAGACTCCATGTGGCAACTCATGCCCATGGCTGCAGACAGGGAGGGGGGCATCAGGGACGGGTGGGGATGACCCACCCCTGAGTTGGACATGGCCTGGAGGTGGTGGGGGTTGTACATGCCCATGGAGAAGGGGGGCCCACTCGGGAAGGGTTTTCCCATCATGGGGTCTTTGTTGGGCCCCATGCCACACATCATAGGGCTGAGCTCCTCCTTCACCGAGCAGGGTGGGGACCCGGAAGCCAACAGACCCAACATGTCCGGAGGCTCCGTCTTGATCTTCAGCAGCTCCTGGGAGTGGCTCTTCTTCACATGACGCGTAAGGTGGTCCTTCCTGCCAAAGCGCTGGGCGCAGTACTGGCACAGGAAGTCCTTCCGACCTGTGTGGACGACCATGTGGCGTCTCACATCCTTCCTCGTGTAGAAGCGACGGTCACAGTGGTCACATGGGTGTTTCTTCTCCTTGGCGCCTCCTGAGGACTTCCCCGAGTGGCTCTTGAGGTGCTCCAGGAGAACGGGCGTGCTCTCATACGTTTGCATGCACACCTTGCAGGTGAGATCCCCAGCCGTGGCAGAGTGCATGGCCACATGGCGCTTGTATCCCAGCTTGGTGTTGTAGTGCTTCCCACACTCCTCACACTTGAAGGCCTCTTTGTTGGGGTCATGGGTCTGCAGGTGGTTCTTCAGGTGGTCTTTGCGGTGGAACATCTTCTCACAGAATGAGCACTGATGGGTCTTCTGTGGAGAGTGTGTGGCCATATGCCTGCAGACAAACGAGAACCAAACACTGAGAATAACGTCATGTTCATGTTTGTTGTTTTTAGAGAGGGCATGAATTCCTTTCAGTCAGAATGAGTCACAGAGATCTGAAGTCAGAGCTCACACCTGTGATTCATCAGATTCAAAACATGCTAACATGCTTACATGAGTTTCAGCCTGAATCTCTGAAGCTGCTCTGAATGTGTGAGAGCTCATATGTGGGCTGAGAGCTCGTATGTGGAGCTGGTTTCACTCTAAGTGTTCAGGTAAAGTAAGGTAAGCTGAGGAGTGTGTGTTTTGTGACATGCTGAGGTGCGTTCAGATGTTTTGACTGTGTGTTACCTGAACAGCTTGTACTTGGAGCTGAAGGCCTTGGGGCAGTGCGGCTGGGAGCAGTGGAAGGGTTTCTCTCCTGTGTGACTCAAAGCGTGGAGCCGGAGCTTCTCCTGTGAGGCGAACAGACCCCCGCACACCAGACACTCGTTCCCACTCTCTCTCCCTTGCTCTTCTTCCTCCCTCTCCCTCTCTCTCTCTTTCCCCCTTTCTCGCTCTCTCTCGGTCCGTGGCAGCGGGGCAACGTTCCCAAACAGTTTGGCGGCAGTCCGTCGTCCCTCTTCCTCCGGCGTCAGTGCGGTAATACGGTGTGAGGCATCGGCGGCAGCAGCTGCCATGGCAGCCTCAGAGAGCCGCTGCCATGAAACTTCACCTGAGGCTCCCCTCAACGTGCAGGCTCAACGGGGGAAGCTGCTGGGAGGGCGAAAACCTGACCAGCTCACAGACACAGAAAAAACCTGGTGGAGAGAGAGAGAGAGAGAGAGAGAGAGAGAGAGAGAGAGAGAGAGAGAGAGGGGTTTGTTTACAGTATAAAGACTCTACAGAGATCAGCAGCATTGTAGAGGATATTTTTGGCCCACAGACTGTTTACAAAGAGGACCTGGCAGCTCCCTAAAAAGTGAAGCCTAAACATGCAGAGCTCCCCCTGCTGACTGTCTGCTGTATAGGTGATAAGCTCCACCTCTTCCACGTGAACAGGTGGGACATGGGTCAACTGTAAAATCAAACACAGGTCAAATAAATGTTTGTTAAACATGGTCTCTGTCATTAGAGTTAGTTCTTATCATGCTGATTTATATCAGTGTTCATGTTTCTGACTAGTTTACTTATTTGATGAAAAAAGAGGGGGTGTGACATAATGATTGACAGCTCTATTGACCAATGAGGCTCCTGAAGCGCTGTGTGCACTAGATTATCAGAGTAGAGGAGGAACGGTGACCAGACCGGAAGCAGACCTGAGGTAGTGAGGTGGTTTCTTCAGGTTAGGATGAATGACAGTGAAGGTCTCCAGCTTCTGTTTACCTGTTTAAATCTTTATTCTCTGCTCTCTCGTTCTCTCTCTTGTCCCTCCGGTCGTTCTCTTCTTCTCTCCTCCTCACCCGGTCCCAACAGCTATGGTTGGCGGTGAGTGAGAAACGCTGCTCTTCATTTTTACTGTCCTGCAAAGAGATGAAGAGAGAATAAGTATAAAGAGGAGATCATAAAGGTGACTGCTGCAGCCTCTTATTAAACATTAATATAATATATATATAATGTTTAATAATAATAATAAATGTAATGTCTCTGAGTCCAGCTAAGATTTCACTACTGCTGCCTGAAAGTCAACAGGCCCCATGATTGTATATATTTCTTATGTTGGATCATTTCCATGTTTCGTCACTAGGGGGAGCCGATCAACAGGTCAGACTGATGAGACAGCAGCTGAGAGTTTATGAACGATGATGATCATCAGAGCAGGTCTGTGTGAATCTGTGTGGTCACTCTTCTTCATGATGACAACATGCTGCACACAGTCAGCTCTCTGTGTTCACATGTGTACATGTATGTACTCGTTATGAAACTGGATAAGGCTCCTGTAATCCTTTGGAAAACACACACACCACCACCCCTAGGGCATGGGGAGGGTGGGGGAGAGAGAGGGAGGAGGGTGAGGGTGGTGTTTACTCCACACATTCAGAGAAGCAGACAAACCTGAACTTCACAAACATTCGAAACAGAAACACACGCAGAGTTCAACACCAGAAGCAGGTTGGTGGAACCAATCACTCTGAGTGTGTTTGAGAGAAAGTCTAAGCTCTTCCTGTCGTCTGTGTGTCGCCTTGTTTACCCTGCCTGACCTCTGACCTCTCAGTCTCAGAGCAACAAGTCCAAGGTTGAGCGGACACAACGTTAGCTGTGCGTCGTCACGTGAAGCAGGAGTGAAGAGAAGTAAACACATGTGGACATGTGTGACAGAATACCCCCCACACACACACACACATACACAGTGTGCACATACATGTAACTGCATTGTGTGTGTGTGTGTGTGTGTGTGTGTGTGTGTGTGTGTGTGTGTGTGTGTGTGTGTGTGTGTGTGTGTGTGTGTGTGTGTGTGTGTGTGTGTGTGTGAGGTCAGAGAGTTAACAGACAGAAAACATGCTGGAATCTCTGCAGAAGTTCAAGTTTCAGTAAACATAAAGCTAACACTGAAGAGCCAAAACCTGCAGTTCTCCTTGTGTCCACTTGTGTCTCCTGCAGTGAGTCAGTCCCCATAGAGCCCCATGTTAAAATGTTACAGCAGAAATAAACATGTTTACAGCCTGGTACAAAATCTGTTTCGGTCATTTCTCTAATAATGACAACTATACGGGCTGAATTTATAAACAACTCCCCTGTTTATACTAGATTATGGGTTAAAGGGAGGTAGGATTAGGGGTGTGGCCTCTTTAAATTACAGGTCGGAGCTGCTAGCTGTCTGCTAGGTGTCAGTGATGGACAAAGTACACAGCTTCATTACTTAAGTCAAAGTATAGATACTCCAGGTCAAATATTACTCCAATACAAGTGAAAGTTGCTCTTTCAGATTATTACTTGAGTTAAAGTACTGAAGTACTTCCTTTTAAAAATACTTAAGTATTCAAAGTACTTCTTTAAAAAACTCAAAACGTTGTATTTTCACAATACATAAGTGCAGTCAAGAATACATAGAAGTACATTCTGTTACATCATGTTTATTTAGAAACCATTACTTGAAATCTCTATAAACTCTACCATGGAATAAAAACAGAAACTAAGTTACTCCAAGCACAGACAACTTAGTTTGAAATGTTCATCTGGAATGAAACAAATGTTACGTAGCTCAACACGCTTTCTCAGGTTGGACTGTGAATGTTTGTATGTTTGGGTAGAGTGGGAAACAGGGAGAACATTTCAAACGATACGTGCCATTCTTCATTTCAAAAACCTCTAACACGCGCTGAAGATATGGCCATGGGTGCTCAGGTGGAGAATTATAGCCATCATTACCACCTTTAAATGAACTGCCTGATCTGAGTGAAATTTGCTCTGTGTTTGCTCCACGTTCAACCGTGGAGACGCACGATATACAGATATGACTAAACCACTGAGACACACAGAACTACACAAACACATTTTACTGTCTTAGAGATCAGATTTCAGAAAAGAGAAGGAAATTCATGAGCTGACTTCACAGCAAAATCAGTGAGTAACTAGAGCACTGATAGAAATGTTATGGAGTCAAAAGTACTGTACAGTAATTGTCTTCTGAATGTAGTGGAGTAAAAGTAATAAGTCCTCCCCAAAAAATAAGTTAAGTACAGATACTCAAAAACTGTAGCCACTGCTAGGTGTCCACTCATTTCATTCAGTCCCTGAACTTTAACCTCTGGGCTGTGTTTGTGGTGTTGGAGCCTTTTGGAGATTTATTTCATGTAAATATCAGACGGATAATCTATCTGTCCGTCCATCCGTTTGTCTGTCTGTGCACTTTATTGGACTAACAGAAGCTGACAGTTTACACACTCAGTCCCATGAAAACATTATTTCTATGTTAGCATGATTAGCAGCTAGCTTTGTGTGCTGCTGGTTGTCCTGGTGTTTGTCTCATTGTGTGTTGAAAGGTGACCCGTGCAGAGTCGGTACTGATGGATTTATCTGACAGAGACGACAGTGTGGTGAAGGAAAGAGACGACCTCTTTAGGTCATATAACTTAATTTTGTCCACCTTCCAGCTTCTGTGGCTAACACGATGACTGACCAGCTAATTAGCAGCTAATAAATTAGCCAGAGAATCAGATTGTATTACTTTGATAGCTTAGTGTTGTAGCCTCTCACTGATAGTGATAGTGATGTCCCGGTGTCGATTAACATTATTGATACAGACTATAATTTACAAAGAGCAAAACAATTCATATGTGTCTGACTGTGCGTGAGCATGCTGTGTGTGTGTGTGTGTGTGTGTGTGTGTGTGTGTGTGTGTGTGTGTGTGTGTGTGTGTGTGTGTGTGTGTGTGCAGCAGTGGTTAAGAGGAGCTGACAGCTGTAGCGTTGTGTGGTGGTCATCACCCAGTGGGGGGGCTGCAGGGGGGTGACACCCGTCCCATTGACCACCCTCAGGGAGCCCGGCTCTATTGTACAGCCTACCCACGTCGCACATTCCTGGGCTGAACCATGCCGTGTCGCCCTGCCTCTGTGACACACACACACACACACACACACACAGCACATACTACACACACACACAGCACAGCACATACTACACACACACACTCTCACACACACACACACACACACACACTCACACTCACACTCACACTCACACTCACACTCACACTCACACTCACACTCACACTCACACTCAGCACACACACACACACACACACACACACACACACACACACACACACACACACACACACACACACACACACACACACACACACACAGCATGCTCACGCACAGTCAGACACAGAGGAGAATCCGGAGCATGAAGTTATACAAATGAAAGCCTGAACTCCAACAGACTGTAACACCTGAACAGGTGACTCACTAACCTCGTCTTATCGTTAAGATCTCTAACTGATTTATAAACTTTGGAGATGCCTTCTTCAAACTGAACCATTGTCTATAATCCCTCCTGATATAAAATGTGTGCGGCTAATAATCTGAGTTAGTAATCCCCCGTCTGATCACCTGAACGTGACGCAGACATCAGAGGAAGATTTGCATGCGACAGAGTGAGACCTCATGGAACTGTTTGAACTTCTTAATGAACACACACCAACTTCTTCTGTCTGTATATCCCCACACAGACATAAAGAGGTGAGAGTGTAGAACATGCTGCAGAGTTTGAAGACTCCCAGCTTTAATCTGGATAATCTGGAAACATGTTTACTTTAATCCAGACTTTATCAGATCACAGTAGCTCAGTTTGAATTCACACTGAGCTCCTGCGATGAGACAATGTGACTCCATATCTTCAGTAACACTCAAACATGTCCATACAGTGTGTGTTCTCATCGTGCTGAGGAGACGTCAACATCATCATCATCATCATCATCATCATCATCATCATCATCATCATCATCATCATCATCATCACTGTGATGACACACACTGTAAACATCTGTATCCATTAGGAGATAGAGGACCAAACTTTATTACTTCACAGTTTAAACAGATCCTGATCTGAGGAAGAGGAACAACTCAGACTCTCAGCTGCACACGGACTAAACATCTGTCCCTGCTCCTCTGAACCTGCTTCTAGATTTCTACAGGAACCCTACCTGATCCTAATCCTCTCATCTCAAGATCAAGACTGATTGATGACTTCAAATCCAGAGCCATAACTTAGCATAATTTTATTTTAAAGAGTTTTAATGTGAAAGCTTTTAAACCGCCGAGCTTCAGCGGGATTGGTGATGCTGTTTCACTGAAGATTGTTTTCATTAAGGAGGTGTTTTCAGGTCACAAACAACGTTGCAGCCATTTCCACACACACACACACACACACACACACACACACACACCACACACACACACACACACACACACACACACACACACACACACACACACACACACACACTCCTTTCACCCTGAACACACTCTGGATGAGGCTTCACTCCAAAATGGCGACAGCCTGTGTGCGGCCCAATGACTGTGAACGCCACTCACTTCCTCCCATCAGACGCTGAGAGCAGAACTGAGCGTGTCTTTAGTTTCTGTTCGGGATGAAAGAGCTTCCACATTCCTTTCCTGAGGGGTCAAAGGTCAGCCTCTGCACTGCCTGCCCGCCCGCCAAGGCTCCCGCATGCTGAGTGACTGTTTTTAACCCTTTACTGCCTGCAGACACACTGAGCAACATGTGAGAGCGCTCTCAGGGCTCGTCTGATTCTTCGTGAGCTGAATGTTTTAACTGGTCCAAACCGGGCAGAACCGGGCCCTACAGAGCGCAGGAGCCCAGGCAATCACATGGGGGACACGGCTCAACTAAACTAAACCAACAAACTAAAAATAGAAAGTGAGTTCACCATCCAGAGCTTAGGTGACAACAGCCGCTCTGCTGGAGAGGGGGGAGGGGAACACAGCAGCAACGTTTACACTGAAACACAAAAAACACTGATTACAGCAACACTGCATCATCTGCACATGGGGGACAGAAGACACAGAGGACACAGGAGAGACAGACTGCACACAGGACATCTGTCTCATGTTGTTTTTCTTCTCTCTCATAGTTTCTACGTCTGTTTGTTTTAATAACCACGACTTGTAAATATGTTAAGTGTTGCAGAATCTTCTGTAGAGCCACAGCGATGCTCTGTGGAGAAATAGCAGCAGTGAAATGATCAATCCGGTTGTTTGAATGATTGATCTCACCGCTCAGCTTCAACATGCTTCTTCAAAATACTTGAAATGTTACAAACAGAAACAAACTGTGTTACAAACCTCGCTGCAGCAGCTCTGTATTTAAACTGAGACACAGCATTAACACGGAGAGCATGTGATGCATTTACAAAGCAGCAGGGGGGTGGGGGGGGTCGAGGGACGGAGGGATAAAGGAGGAGGAAAAAGGAGGGAAAACAGGAGTCATTTACAGCGGAGGAGTCAGGGGTCTCTGCACCAGTCAAGTGACTCCAGAGAGAGAGAGGGTGAGGGTGTGTGTGTGTGTGTGTGTGTGTGTGTGTGTGTGTGTGTGTGTGTGTGTGTGTGTGTGTGTGTGTGTGTCTGTGTGCGTGTGTGCGTGCGTGTGTGTGTGTGTGTAAGTCATGCTTTTCTAACCACATTGATTGGGGCTGAGACTCAGAGGATGGAGGCAGTGTGGCCTCCGTTTGGAGTCATGAATAAAAACATAAATGTTGAGATAAAATACTTTATGAGTATATTTCAATATTTCAATCATTTTAATATACTTAAACAGGGTTTTATTTATCTATTAGGTCATATTGTGTGACAGTTTTGACTAATTTAAATAAGTTTTAAAAACAAATGATTAAAACCAAAAGGCAGATTCATCATTTATTTATTTATTGTTTGTCGACTGATATAAGATTTTAAAAATCAATGACTAGAGAGCAGGTCGACATCACGTTGTTGATAAGAACATAAATTAATTACAAAAACAATTATTGACCTAAAACCCTCACCTTGTGTGAACTTTTATTAAATAAATGAAGACATAAAAATATCTGTTCAGTAAAATATCACATCACAGAACCTGTCACACTCTCTAAAGTTATTGAAATAACTGTTTGGGTTAAAAAGTAAAAGTAAAGTCACGATTAGTTGTATTATTTCATAAACATTAGGATCTAATGAACATGCTTTAGATTGATTAATAATTAATTCACGAAACAGAAATAATTTAAATTATGAGTTCAGAACAAATCAGAGAAATATTAAAGTGTTTGATTCTACACATCATAACTGAGTTTATATTAATCTGCTGTAGCTCAGGAGGAAACAACCAGGGATCAATAATTAATACATTAACATTTTTGATTAATTTATGTTTAAACAGAACAGAATAATTAATATATTAAGAATCAGTTATAAATGATCTTTAAACTTTATGATTGGACAAACTGTCAGTTAATAAACTTTAACTTTAATCTGATCTCGTATATTTCATAGAGAGCAGATCTTTTATATTTAACTCTAGTTTAGAGCGATGTTGTGAAACCTGCGGCAGGTCAGAGTCCTGGAGGATATGAACATCCCAGGATTTAAAAGAGAGACCAGTTTTCAAAGAGACGTTTAAAATCAGACGCAGATTCAACCTGAAGTTGGGTTTCAGCGCTGCTCTCTCTCCATCCTTCCTCCCCTCCTCCCCTTCTCCCCCAGGTTTCAGTTCCTCTCCTGCCCCTGTCTCTGACCCGGTTGAGACTCTACACATGGAGGGGAGAGGAAGAGGAGGAGGAGGAGAGAGGAAGAGCCAAACCCTCACCGTCCCGACAGTTAGTCCGGGTCGCGCTGGGTCGGGATGTGGCCATAAAACCAGACCACTACCCGAGAGCAGGGCTAAAGAAAGCCCGGTCTGTGGTCTGAGGAGGGGAGGGGGGGTCTAACCGTCACCCAGAGACCACCTGCTGATCCATGATCAGCCTGATGTAACAGACCATGATCAGGGCTCTGCGCCATGGTTTAAAGTGATGAACATTTATGATACATCTTTAGTTTTTGTTTTTATTTGTATCAGCTTGAATGTTTTTCATAATCCCGTTTTTAACATTTCATTAACAGGAACCCTCGAGTCTGTGAAAAAGACACACCTCAGTTTACAGAGCTCTAAAGGGACGTCTTCAGATTTCATCTCCCGTCTGACCAGCTGTGAATCAGAGCTTCACTGAACCAGCAGGTTCATCACCTTACACACACAGGTGATGTGTGTGTGTGTGTGTGTGTGTGTGTGTGTGTGTGTGTGTGTGTGTGTGTGTGTGTGTGTGTGTGTGTGTGTGTGTGTGTGTGTGTGTGTGTGTGTGTTTTGAGGAGGACAGTGGGGTCAGTCAGGTTGTTGGGGTGATACTGAGTCCATGCTGCCTGTTTGACACTGAGAATGTATGTGTTAGTGAGAACACAGATCACACCCACACATGCATGAACAGTCCATACTTCCACATGAATGCACAGAGCTGTATCTGACTCATTAAAGCTCAGCGCTGACTCAGCAGCTTGTCTTATTGAAGTGTGGTCTCGTGAAGAGTTTACATTTGAATCATTGCTCACAGGAAACAGACCATGTGCAAACTCTCCTCTGCTCCAAACTTTAAAATTACTCTCCTTCAGCATCTCATACTTTTATTCATCCTGTCTGTCTTACACCGATCACATGATGTAAACTTCATCTTCATGAACATTTTAGCAATCAGCAGCCAATCAGAGCACAGTCAGCTTGAAGGTCTGCACACCTGAGGGGTTTATAAAGACCTCTGAGAGCCGTAATGACTCAACCATTATTACTAACAGAATGACTCTGGTCCCAGTACGTGATCAGTTCTCAGATAAGGACTGATTTATGAGTCCTTCAAAGGAGACTGGACTCTGATGAGACTGCACTGCAGAACTCTAAAGAACCCTCACCTGTTAGTGTGTGCACAGGAACACGCTAGTGACGTCAGGCTGACATCAGCTGATTCTCAGAAACAGGTTAAAACTGTTCAGTCACAATCAGCAGCTCACACACACACACACACACACACACACACACACACTGCTGGCAGAGCTTTATCAAAATGTTGACACTAAACACATGGGCAGTGTGTGTGTGTGTGTGTGTGTGTGTGTGTGTGTGTGTGTGTGTGTGTGTGTGTGTGTGTGTGTGTGTGTGTGTGTGTGTGTGTGTGTGCGTGTGTGTGCGTGTGTTGTGTGTGTGTGTAGGTGGTTCTGGGGAAAGCCCTTCTGGCAGGGAGTCCTGGCCGTCACACGGCGGAGCTCCACAGCAGCCGGAGATGTGGGCGCCGTGCCAATGGGCTCCACGCCAAACGCCCTACACCCCCTCCCTCCGATCTCTCTCTCTCTCCCTCTCTCCCCTAAATGTTTAAAGACAATATCTGAGACAGACTGGTTATCTCGTCTCCTCTATTCACATCGGAGTAAAACATTTAAACTTTGTTGTTCTTTATTTATCTGTGGTGAGCTGCTCCTTGTTTCAGCCGGTTTGTATTTGTTCAGGATGCATAAGATGATGAAGATGTATCATTACTTTAATATAGGCATCAGCAAAAAAACAAAAGTCAAACTGTATCACCATAATATATCATATGATATACATGATATAATATATTGAGTATTATGTATTTAAATTATTTTCATAATAGATTTAATATTATAGATTTATCAGATTTACATAATAGATTGTATAGATTTAATATAGTATATTTAATAGATTTAATGAAATACATTTAATATAATAGGTTCAATAGATTCAATACAGTATATCTAATATAATAGATGAAATATATTGGATTCAATAGATTTAATGATACATTCAGTAGATTTAATAGAACAAATTTAATAGATTTAATAAAGTAGATTTAATAGATCTAATATAATTTATTTAGTTGATTTAATATATCAGATTTAAAATAAAAGATTTAATATATTTAGTATGATAGATTCAATATAATATATTAAAATATGTATTTAAGTCAACCATCAGTTTTTTCAGCATGCTCTTTTGTACGGAGGCCTGATAGGTTCAATATTCATGCTTTCACATCATTTTGGTATTGATCTTTGGAGTTATTTCTGATTGTAAAACAGAGATCTGCCCTTAAGACAGATTCCTTCTTTTAATGCTCGGGCTGTCTTCATTAACACATTAATCCAGATTGGATTAAGGTCAGAAATGAACGCCTTCATAATGAAAAAAATCCTGCGCTGTATGCTCACCATCGTCAAGGTGCTCAGTGTCTACCTGCTGGAGCCCAGAGGGAGAATAACAACACCTCTGTGCTTCAACGACACAGTTCACTTAAAAACTCTCAGATGGCTCAGCTGACGACTCAAAGAAATCTGCTCTTTGTGTCAAACTAAATTAAAACATCATGAAGTACTTTGAGTCTGAGCTAACAGCTACGAGCTAAGCTACAGGTGGAGCTGATCAGACTGATGTCAGCAGGTGACCACATCACAAGAGAGAGAGAATCAGCACAGAGCTGAGGATGACACTGAATCAGAGAAAACAAGGTACAACCCCTGAAGAGTGTAAATGCTGTCACATTATCCAGGGATCCCTGGACGTCAGAGAGTAATCTCAGAGTAACTGCTCACCGTACTGACAATGACTGGACATTTATGCTGTCCTTT
Source organism: Notolabrus celidotus (assembly GCF_009762535.1). Lineage (NCBI taxonomy): Eukaryota > Metazoa > Chordata > Actinopteri > Labriformes > Labridae > Notolabrus > Notolabrus celidotus. The sequence continues at coordinate 12,874,089 of NC_048282.1, read as the reverse complement.
ATATTTCTTCATCAGGGCTGATTTGTATTGATCATTTGATAATATTTTGAAATGCACAACAAGTGGATTTAAACATGGTCTTATAAATGGGACTAATTGGGATTACCTGTTCAAATTCTGTGATTAATAGCATTAAAATAATGAATAGTTTGAATGTTTGATTAGAACCTGCGGATAAAGCTCATTCTGATTCTTGCCACACAGAAAAAAACACAATAAATCTTCATAAAGAGGAATGTGATAATGATCTGTTTCATAATCACTGAGCCAAACTCTGAAAATAAAAGCCTCTAATCTCTGAAACTAAACACAAAAAAAAGAAATTACTCACAACCTTGTCAGACTTTAAAAACTTTACAGAGACGGATTACTTCTGTCTGTGCTGTGATTCGCTTGATCGCCCACCAACATTTCTCTCTCTTTCTCTCTCTCTCTCTCTCTCTCCTCTCTCTCTCTCCTCTCTCTCTCTCTCTCTCTCTCTCTCTCTCTCTCTCTCTCTCTCTCTCTCCTCTCTCTCTCTCTCTCTCTCTCTCTCTCTATCTCTGTGTCAGGTCAGCAACAAACAATCTCTAAGTCTGGCAACGTCAGCTCAGCCTAAAACAACAGGCATTGTTAGACCGGCTTTTGTTTCTAGAAATCTACAGGTTTCAACACACACACACACACACACACACACACACAAACACACAAACACACACACACACACACACACACACACACACACACACACACACACACACACACACACACACACACACACACAGAGTTTTCTGCTCACCTCTGTTCTAGTCATATGTGTTCTTTTCAAAAGATGTTCAGACTTATGGAGGGAAAAGGAGGGAAGCAGCGAGCGTGCGAGCGTGCGTGTTAAAGGTAGAGCGACTTGTAAAAATAACATTCTTGCATAAACAGGGTCTTGAAAAATGGGCAGTGGGCAGCTCACATTCCTTGAATATTTCTGAAACCTGATCAAGTCTGGAGTATCGGAGGCTGCAGGCAGCTTCAGGGGATGACAGCCGAACGACAGGAGAGGAGGGCGAGGAGGAAGAGGGGGAAGGGGAGGAAGAGAAGGGAGAGGAGGACGGAGTCACAACGTTAAGAGAAAGAGACGAGGAGAGAGAGAAAGAAGGCAGGTGACAGATAGAGAGAGATGAAGAGAACAGACAGTGGTGTTGATTATCTGAGTTCAGTCTTTCAAACTTGAAAAGGAGACTGAATCCTGTCAGAGCACAGCTTCTCTCTGATGCTCTCACTACCACAGAGCCTCAGTCAGTTTAACCTGTGAAGCACCTGTTCACTGAAAAGCTGCAGAAGTTACCAGAGACTCATCTCACAGCTTAGTGCGTCTCATGCTGAGTTTATGATACAATGTTTAACCGCTTTCTTTTAGAGCGTCAGTGACCCAGTTCTCCCTTTAGAGAGACCGTCTCTGAAAACCCATGTTTGATGCTTTTATTTTCTACCTTTCCTTCACAGTGCCAAGGTTACTTTATATGCTGTTGACACCACCATGCTTTTATTTTAACAGGACCTTAAAGGTACTTCCTATAGATGGTACAGTTAGAGCAGAGGAGAACAGAAACAATCACATCAGCTTCAGTCTGCAGTTTATAATTTTTATCACTCATATTCTTTTTATCTTTGTTTTTAATTCTCTCTGAAAAAAGTCAGAAACAGTCAAAACTCTGCTCATCATTCAGTAATCTGTCTGAGAGCGCTCACATGAACTCAGTGAATTCTGAGTCTGTGTGGGGTCGATGTCACGTCACCTCTGAGCTCACCTCTCACTGCCTCACATAGCTCAGATGTTTGTACGTAAACAACCACTGAAGAACATGTGTCACAATAAAAAAAAGCTCATTAATCTGACTCCTCGTTTGATACGTGATTGATCGCGGAGAAGAGAAATCCAGTCGTTTTAGCATATTGATCCAAACATGATCATAATACAGAAACAAAGACCGTCCTCAGTCAGTTCTGAAGTGGTTTGTTGTTTCACTTTGTCAGATCTTTTATAAATTATGCTATTAAAGCTGGGGTTGGTAGTCTCGGAAAACTAGCATGAATTTGAATGTAGCATTTCCTCAGGACTCCGTCTAACCCCTCCCCTCCTCCCCTCGGAGCTCTTCCAAAACGACCCCCCGCTCACATGCACGAGCGCCGCTGACTTGCGACCATATGATGGTGACTGATTCAAAACCGGTCCTCCCCAAAACATAATAATAGTGAAAGTTAAAAACACAAACAAACATGGCTGCTGTTAGTACTCACAACTGTCATGCTAGCATTATCCAGTTGTACTGGTGACACGATATCAGGAGAAAAGATATAATACATATAATACTGTAACAACTCTACTGTTTGTTAAACGTGTTCAGTGAAAATGTTCTTAATTCCTACAGTGTTTACAGTCAGTGGAGGCATTAGGAGAGGTGTAGAGAGTGCGAGCGGGAGAGAGGAGAGACAAGAGGAGAAGTTCTTCATTCATTCAAACATTGATTGTTGCTTTGCTGGTTGGCCTGATCACGGCCGACAGTGACCAGTTAACAAACCTCAACGTGTTCACGAACCAGCTCGTCATCCCAACAGCGTCCGGACAGACGGACGCTACAATACATATATAATTCTGTAGGACTTACTGAACGTCATTAACTATTTTGCTTGTCAGAGCCCCCGTGGTGAGAGCTTTTTAGACTCTGATCTGGACTACAGTCCTGAGCAAAGCATCTCATCAGGTCAGAGGGGACAGGCCTGAGGTCGAGCGAGAGGGGCAGTAAGTAGAGTCAGGGGAAGCAGAGGCAGGGGACGAGGAGTACACGCCGGGGAAATGTACGCGCAGGAGGCGGGCAGAACAGCAGGACGGGATTTGAATGGTTTAAAATTTTGGGACCCAAAAACGGTGATTGGTTGGTGTTTTCCCAGGTTTACTCCGGCTGTAGATAGCAGCTTTTCTTCGCTCTTTTTTAGGAACACATTATGTATTGATCGCCATCAGGACATAAAGATAATTTTAACCAGTATAACAAAAAGTGTATCTAAATCTGACTACCAACCCCAGCTTTAATCCAGGACAACAGACCGTCCTGAATAAAGACCGTCTTGACTGACTTTAATGTCAATACTAAAAATAAAAGAGGAGTAACTGCTCCATGTTAATCTCTGTAATCACTCCATGTTTCATTCCAAAGACAGAGAATAAAAATTCATGAAATTAATGAAATATTTTAGCTACATGCTAATGCTAACAACAAAAACAAGACAGACACTAAATGTTGGAACAAGCAGCAGAGACACTGAACAGATCATTCATTCTATTAATAAAAGGGGTTTGTTCACCCAGATAACAACAAAATAATATAAGGGTTGGAGAGAGTAAAGATGAGCACAGAGGAGAAAAGTAATTTTTCATTTTTATCCTGTTAACATGTTTCGACCTGAGTTTAACTCGTGTGTCTGCAGTTTGATTCAACCTGCTCCTTTATCTTTAATACAAAGCAGCGTCTCAGCAGGAACCGATCACCGAGTTTAAAATGATCATGGAATCTGATGAATCAGAGAAAACTTGATCTTCTTACTATGCTTTAATGTTTTCAAGATAACCTGAAGCTGCAGATACAACTAATAGATGTCCACACACACACACACACACACACACACACACACACACACACACACACACACACACACACACAACAACACACACACACACACACACACACACACACACACACACAGGTAGCAGATACTGAAAGTCGCTCGAAGGCTAAATGAAATCATCCAACTGAAGCAGCAGAGAGAGAGCAGAAGAGAAGAGAGAGCCGATTGGCTGGTTCACACTGAGGGGGAGGACGGGGGTGATTTGGGAGGGTGGGGGAGGAGGGGTGAGGCATGGTCACATGACCAGGTCCAGCAGAGAGTGTTATAATAGCCCCCTCTCGGAGCAGAGAGGCAGAGGCTGGACCTGAACCAAAAGCCCTCCACCACACACAGGCGGCCATTGTTGGCTATTCACCGCTCTCCATCTCAGGCCACTTTATCATTCAATTAGGACGGACACACACACACACACACACACACACACACACACACACACACACACACACACACACACACACACACACACACACCGCACACAGAGGCCTTCAATCACACCGAAAACAGCGGCCCTGAGGGGACTCACCCTCCAAACACAACTTCATTTTTCTACTTGTTGTTCCGACAGAGAGGGGGGAGGGAGGGGAGATAAAGATGGAGGGATGTGAGAAAAGAAGAGGGGGGGGGGCAAGAGGAAAGAAGAGAGGAGAGGAGAAAAGGCTGGGATCTGAGGAGGGAAGGGCAGGAGCGGAGAAAAGATAAAAAAAAGGAGGAAGAAAAAAGATGGTAGGATTCAAGTGGTGTAAAGAAGAGGAGCGCAAGGTATGAAGGGACAAGAAAAGACAGGGAGGAGAGAAGGAAAATATGGGGAAAGTATGAGTAGAAAGAGAAGGAGAAAATGATGGAGGGATGCAAGGTGAGATGAAAAAAGGAAAGAGGAGGGAGAAAAGGAGTAAGGGAAGAGAGAGGGGAAAAGATAAAGGAATCAAAGGAGGAGAAGAGATGAGAGGCTGGAAATGGAGTAAGACGGAGGAGAGTAAAAAGAGGAGGTGAGAGGAAGAGAGAAGAAAAAGAGGGAAGGAGAAAAAGGGAGGGATGTGAGGAGAGGTGAAGAGAGAAGAGGAAATGATTTGAGAGGGGCAGAGGAAGATATGAGTTGAGAGGAGGAAAGAAAAGGAGGAGAGGAGGAAAGGAGTTTAGAGGAGGTGGTCCGTCGTTCAGGACCACGTGTGTGTTTATGAAGCTGGAATGCCTCTGAGAGGGTGAGGGGGATTTTGTTAAGTGGGGGGGGGGGGGGAGAAGAGGAGGAAAATTCAAAGCTGAGAGGAGAAAAAGACTCAGAGGAGCACACACTCGAGGAATAATGGAGAAGAGGAGGAGGAGTACGCTGAAGGAGAGAAGAGGGGGGAGACAGGGAAACGTGGTGACGGGAGGATGAGATCAAAACACAGCGTGAGGGAGGGAGGAGGGGGAAGAGGAGGGAGAGGAGGGGGGTGATAAACAAGTGAGGGAGAAAGCAAACAGATGATGAAGGATGGAGGGAAGGAGAGAAAGAGTCAAACTGATCAAGAGTCAAAGAGGACAATATTTAGCAGGGATTATGATCAATTTTTATTTATCAATAAGTGTTTGTGAACATGTCAGACTGCCATTGATAAGATTTATATCATATCTATATTTTATAATAATAACATTATACAATATTTATATTATACAATATTATATTAAACTTATATTCATATATATTAACATTGTAATTATATTATGTTATATTATATCATATTTATATTTAATTTAATTTTTTTAATTTTTTTATTATATTTATATTATACTTGTATTATATTTATATTTATACTAACATTCTATTCATATATTGATATTTTATTTATATTAATTGTATATTTATATTTATTTTTACATATACATTACATTTATATTATATTTAAGTGTTTATCACAGAGAATAGGGTCAGATGGTTGTTTTCACTTTTTACAGGTTAATTCTTATGAATTTCTGTTTAGTCTAAACTCTGGACCTTGCTTTACTCTACTGGGTCAGGTAATAAGTCACAAAGTTCCTACTTTATACTTTTGTTTGATTGTCAAACGCGTTGTTTTTATTTGAATGGATTTATTCAGATATATATTGCTTGTGTTTTTGATTGTTAATCTTGTAATTAGTTAAAGGGTTGTCTTGTTAACCTGTTTCGTGTATTTGCCATGACACTGATTAGGTACAGACTGGTATCCATGCTCTCTTCAAGTTGTTCTTCCTGTCTCTGCAGAATGTCTGCCTGATGAACACTCGAGTACTACAACATTGCCATCAAATTATTATTTATGAAACACAGATTGATTATTAGTAATAAACGTGGAGCAGTTACTCCTCTCTTTATTTTAGTAATGAGCAGCTCGTCTCTCAGCCGGCTTCATACATGATGAGCTCAGCTCTGTTCAGCTCAGAGTGTGTGATTTGGGGAGTGTTGGATGTCTGCAGGGTGGGGAGCGATAAAAAATCATCTAAGAGGAAGAAAGAGGGATGTGTCACCGCACTCTGATGTAGATTCTTCCTCCTGTTCTCTCCTCTCTGACTCTAATCCAGGATCGGCTCAGCGTGTCTATGAGTCAGTCTCTGTGTGGATCAGGTTTCATCACATCTCACTCACTGAGAAACATCTCTGCACAGAGCGGAGCGGGTCCATTCCCAAGGCATTACACACACAAAAAGGCATACACACACTCACACATAACTGAATCCTGAGTCACGTGTCGGACCTCAGCAACACTCTGACACGCATCGTTCTCAGCGTGCTCAGACTGTCGGGCTCTCCTCGCGTACAGCAAAGGAAGTCCTGAACTGAGCCCTGCACAGGTCTCAGGTGAGCACCTCATTCTCTGTTACTCTCAGGTGATGATCTTCTTTCTTTAATTTTTTTACATCTGTGTTTAAAGCTGAGCCAAACATGAAATCATGGCCGCTGCTGAACGAACAGAAAATCTGAAGAATTCTGCAAAACTCTGGATTCACTGCACGACCAGAAAAAGACTCCGATCACAAAACGTGTTTACAGACGACACGACTGCAGTGTTTCACTTTAAATATGAAGGTATAAATCCCTTTAAAATCCATTTAAAAAGCAGACTTCGTTTAACATTTAAAGACTGAATAATCAATAAATAATCTTTAACCTCAGAGTTTTATTCTCATTGTTTATAAGAAATGATTTTTTCTGTTTCTCTGAAATGAGCATTTGTCCGTGACATGATCTGTTTTTATAACCTGTTTCCTAATTGTCTGATCAGACTAAATCCTCTCCTGAGGATTCAGTAGAAGCTTTTTAAAAACTGTTTATTTTCATTAACAGATAATTTATTGATTATGATTTAAATGTATTTATAATTGTGAAGTTTTCTTTATTTATTAAAAAAAGTTATTTGAATATTTAAACCATGCTGTAGGAAGCCGGCCTGTTTTTACTCTTTTGTGACATTTTACCAACAAATCGGTCCATCCTGTTTTCATTAAAATAATCTATAAATTTATCATTAACGAAAAAAAAGATTAGTTTTCACGTGAGTCAGCAGGAAGCCGCTGTGCTCATGTCTCTGCATGATCACAGGTTTAGTATGAAACAGGCCTCAGAGAACAACGAGGTGGAACTCTGCGCTCAGCTCCGGGAGACAGAGACAGACTGAGAACATGAGATCAGCTGATTGACTGACCGATGATTCATCATATCACAGAGAGGAAACACATTAACCTGAGCGCAGCACTCCAACACTGAAGGCCGACAAGGTAAACACATTAAAAACACCAAGCTAACACCATTAATCTCTGACAGAAGTTGAATCATCCTCTATATCAGATAATAAGTTATTAAAATAATTATTTAATCATTAACATTTCACTGGTTTAAGATCACACAGCGCCCTTATCTCCACTGAAGACCAAAGAGTTTATCTTTTCTGATGGTTTAGAGAATAAACTCAGCTGAACTCGTCTTGATTCAGTTAATGAAACAACACACACCGTTTATAACATTTAAAAACAGAAAAATCTAAAGCTTATAAAAAAAAACTCCTAACACACAGACCTGTGTGAACGTAAACTCAAACCTACTGAACGAGCTTCACCGTCTGCAGCAACAAACCATCTCTGCACAGGTCGAGTGTTCACGTTTGATCACTGTTAGACCATCCGTCAGTCTCCTTGGTCTGCACCATGACGGAATGCACACGTCTGCACACACCTGTCAGTCCAGAGATCCGATCTACAGACTCCACCAGGTCAGACTGATGCACAATGTGAGGACAGGACAGAAATATCCTTTTTAAATGTCTTATTTTCCCTGCCTCAGACTGAATGAGTCTGAAGGTTCAACAGTTCAAATCGAATTTAGAAATGTCCAGACATGACGTTTAAGGTTTTATTTGCCCTTAGTAAAATAATGTTTAAAGTATATCTGAGAGACAGACTGGATCCTCTGTAACTGTTTCTGTGTTTCATCATGTCGGAGGAGACAGCTGATGAAAGCGAGTAACTCAGAATCACATGCAGAAGAAGAGGTGAGTTTGTTTTGAGAAGTTTCTATCATGAGGCTGCTGACTCAGATGAAACATAACTCTGAACATTGTAGAGATGGATGATGACATGCATGAGTCAGCTGTGTTTATAAGGTAATGGGTGGCTCCATCCTCCTCTCACCTTTCCTTTTTTAACTGAAAGCTTGTTTTTTTTTCCGCAGAGATCCAGATAATAACGTAATCATACATTTTTTGGGGGTCACGATAATCGGGAGGGGAAATCTGACGTCATCACAGCCCTGATTCACATCATGATTTACTCAGTGTTTCTGAATGTTTGAGAGTAGATTCATGTTTTATTAAACCCAGTCAATCAATTAATAAATCTTTATTTATATAGCACTAATCCCTACAAATGTTATCCTCAGACTCTTTCCAAAGAGAGCAGGTCTAGACCGTACTCTGTGTTCTATTATTAACAAAGACCCAACATCAAGACAGGATAAGATCCAGTCCCATCTTACAGACAGGACTCAGTCTGATCTCATCTTAATCCACCATGAGCAGAGCACTTTACAGCAATTAGCAAGTTACAGTGGCAAGGACAAACTTCCTTTAACAGGCAGAAACCTTGAAGAGAACCAGACTCATGTTAGACAGACATCTACTGAGACTGAGTTGGGGTTGATCTGTAACATCTACAGGATACATGAGCGAGGTGTAAGGGTTGTGTTTATTAAACTATTCTTATATTCAATTCTTTTTTTTTTTTTTCAATTCAATTTTGCTTTATTGACATGAACAAAAACATGTTGTTGCCAAAGCAAATAAGATTCATACACATACATTACATCATTACATATTATATACATTACATATTTTAAACGCATTAATGAACGAGGGTGTCACCCATACAGCATATCTTAATGTCCCCACTTGATGCGGTATGTTCATAAAACCTTCAACTAAAATCAGATATTATGGGATGGTGCGTCCCTCAGGCTGTGACAGGCAGACACATATTTAGCAGCCAGAGGAGATGCTGACCCTTCCCCCAGGAGAACTGACAGTTCCTCTTCTGGGGTTAATGTTGGGAAGTTTGTTATTATTTTAGTAATTTCCCTGTAGTGGGAATCTCTTAGCAAAGAGAACTTGCTGCAGTGGAGGAGGAAGTGCATCTCTGTCTCTATGTCCCCTGTAGAGCAGTGAGCACATAGACGCTCCTCTCTGGGCATCAATGTCTGTCTGTGTCTCCCTGTCTCTATAGACAGCTGGTGGTCACTCAGCCTGTATTTGGTCAGGATACATCTTTGTTTTGTATCTCTGACACTGTACAGATATTCAGAGAATTTATAATCATGGTTTAGGGTCAAATAACAATTCATTCTACTTTGGGTCTTTGTTTGGTTTCTCCAGTGATCTAAATACAGATCTTTGGAGTGCTTCATGATGAGTTTAATTTGGTTGTGTTTTGGATCAGTGCTGATGGGAGTCTGGCTGATTAGCTTCCTCACCAGCTGACTAAGGGGACAGTTTTCAGGGTTCAGCTCTTGGGTTTTTAGAGCTCTAAATTGAAGTGAGTCTTTTGGGCTTAAATTTAGATGTGTCCAAAATTTGATTGCCCGTTTCTGAATGTTTAATAGTAATGGGAGACGTCCCAGTCCTGCTTGGCAGGCGTTATTTGGAGTTTTTCTTTGAACATTTAGGGTTCAGAATTCAGTATGGAGAGCCTCTATTGGGTGTTTGTCCCATGAGCCATGCTCCAGTCTACTGAGGGGGCCCCAGATTTCACTTCCATACAGAGCTATAGGTACAATTACACTATCAAATATTTTTGTCCAGATTCTAATTGGAATGTTAATCTTGAATTATTTGGTTTTTAATGCATAGATTGCCCTCCGTGCTTTTTCTTTAAGTGCATTTATTGCCATGTTAAAATTTCCTAATGCAGATATGTTAAGACCAAGGTAAGTATAATTCTTTGTGTGTTTAATTTGAGTGTTATTCAGAGTAAAATTATATTTATTTTCAAGACATCTGGGCTTTTTTTGAAAGATCATTATTTCTGTTTTCTTAAAATTGACCTCCAAGGCCCAGTTCTGGCAGTATTGTTCCAGGATGGTCAGGTTATGTTGGAGACCATCTCTGGTTGGAGACAACAGAATAAGGTCATCTGCATAAAGCAGGTATCTAACTTCTGTGTCTAAGAGTGTGAGGCCCGGAGCTGAGGGCCTCACACTCAGAGGCTAAGGGTCTCTCTCCTCATTCATCCAGACGTTGTAGCCTCACACTTTGTGCACCTTTCATGCAGCCGATCCTCTCCCTCATTATATCTCTCTCTTCCTATTCGTGCAGCAGTAGATCTCTTCAGTAACCACACACACTCCTGGAAAGAAACACACGCACGCACGCACGCACGCACGCACGCACGCACGCACGCACGCACGCACGCACGCACGCACTCTGTCAGTAGCTCAGGTGGATCTCAGGTGGATCTCAGGTGGATCTCAGGTGGATCTCAGGTGGATCTCAGGTGGATCTCAGGTGGATCTCAGGTGGATCTCAGGTGGATCTCAGGTGGATCTCAGGTGGATCTCAGGTGGATCTCAGGTGGATCTCAGGTGGATCTCAGGTGGATCTCAGGTGGATCTCAGGTACTCTGCATGTTTGAATCACAAATCATCAAGTCCACCTCTGACCTCTGTGACATCACTTCCTGTCTCTGTCAGCTGTTATTTGAGGCTGAGGGCGGACTTCCCTCTGCAGGTCATCTTTAAACCAACAGACGCTCTCTCCAGTCTCAGGTTCAGTCTGTGTGTGTGTGTGTGTGTGTGTGTGTGTGTGTGTGTGTGTGTGTGTGTGTGTGTGTGTGTGTGTGTGCGTGTGTGTTTGTGTGTTTGTGTGTGTGTGTGTGTGTATGGTGTGTGTGTGTGTGTGTGTGTGTGTGTGTGTGTGTGTGTGTGTGTGTGTGTATGGTGTGTGTATGGTGTGTGTGTGTGTGTGTGTGTGTGTGTGTGTGTGTGTGTGTGTGTGTGTGAGAGAGAGACAGAGAGACAGAGAGACAGAGAGACAGAGTGAGAGAGAGAGAGAGAGAGAGAGAGAGAGAGAGAGAGAGAGAGACGACCCCCTGAACTAGCGCTGTGTTTACTGCAACCACAGAAGTGACTATTAATAAATCTTTAGCTGACAAGCTGATGGAAGAGACCCGAGGCTGTAACTCTGAGGACGAGGACGAGGAGGAGAACGAGGAGGAGCAGGAGGAGGACGAGGAGGAGAACGAGGAGGAGCAGGAGGAGGACGAGGAGGAGGACGAGGAGGAGAACGAGGAGGAGCAGGAGGAGCAGGAGAAGCAAAGCAGAAAGGGACAGATGGACAGAGAAGACAACCTTGTGTGTGTGTGTGTTTGTGTGTATGCATGCCTGCATGTGTGAGTGTGTGTATCTGTGTGTGTGTGTGTGTGTGTGTGTGTGTGTGTGTGTGTGTGTGTGTGTGTGTGTGTGTGTGTGTATCTGTGTGTGTTGGTTGATGGATGGGCGTTCTGAAAAGCCTCAGCTGCCTCTCTCTTCCTAGAAAAAGCTGCAGCAGGAAAAGTGGCAGAATGCGGTTCAAGCATGTAGCATCCTCTTACTATTTCAGCACGGCATGCTGCACACACATGCACACACGCACGCACGCACACACACACACGCATGCACACGCACACACACACACACAAAAACACAGACACACGCACACACAAACACAGACATACACACAGTAAATGAATGCATGTGTGCCTGTAATAAGTTTGCATAATAAAAATGAAAACATGAACGCTCTTTTTCTCTTTAATTAGCCTGTAAATGTTGAAGTGTGTGTGTGTGCTTGTGTGTGTGTGTGTGTGTGTGTGTGTGTGTGTGTGTGTGTGTGTATGTGTGTGTGTGTGTGTGTGTGTGTGTGTGTGTGTGTACGTGTGCATGTGTGCATGTGTGCAGCTCTGCACATTAGTCTGTTTCCAATCAGCCTGTTCCTCAGCATCATTCTTGACTGTTATGGCTGTTCAGATACGTAGTTATGTATAGAAAGCTTCACAGTAAAGACACAGAGCAGCTCGTGGAGATGAAAACGTTGATGAGTTGAGTTCATGGTTCAGTTAGAAATTAACTAACATCTTAGAAACAGAGGTAAAGTTCAGCTGCCTGTTGTTTCCTCTGCACGCTCTCAGATCTCTGATAAACTTGGGATGTTTGTTTACATCGTGCTGAGGACTTCAAACTGTGACAAGTCATTCAACAACTCATCATCTCACCTCACCATCATCTGTTTTCTCTAAAGACTCAAACCTAAACCCCAGGAAAGTCCAGCAGCGGATTTAAACTATGAGGAGTATCTGTAAAGCTCAGAATGTGAGCTTTGGATCCTCTGTGAGCAGAACATGCTCATACCACAGAGTGGAAGACCAGCCTGCCTCAGATCTCAAAGTGAGGACCGATGAGCATCAACCAGATCACATCAGTCAGTCTGAGCAGCTCTGACTTCAACCCTCATTGAAAGACATCAGGAGGGGACTCAGACTTCTCCTGCCTCCTCTGGTCAAACGTCTACAAGCAGTCAGGTGAGCTGAGGTGTGGCCTTAGCAGGTAAAATCAGGTAGAGTCACAGTGAGGAAGTGGGCAGGGCTTACATTATGTGACCGGTGTGATCTGTGTGCAGTAAGAAAGCTGCTTCATCCTCTCCTCCTCTCGGTCACTGACTCTGTGAATACGTCCTATCACACGCAGCAATGATGGAAACACAAACACTGAGAGAGTCAGACTCTCATTCACCGCCACTGAGGATATTCATAGACCTCTGACATCACATCCTGCCTCCTCACCCTCCTCTGTCAGTGTGAAAAAGAACTTAATCTCAGACTGTCCTGAAGTTTGCGTCATACATATCTGACATCAGCCACTCTGAGCTCCAGCTGATATCAGACCACGCACAGTCGATCAGACGCTGCAGACCTGACAACATCAGAGCGAGTTAGAGAGCAGCTGACAGACGGTCTGACTGATAGTTTCACTCCTGCAGTGTCGGGATGATGATAAATGTGAACATGCTGCAGCTTGTTCTTAAGAAACAGTGTTAGAATGCAATCGTGACACTTTATAGGAACATACCTCTCATAATGCATCATAAACACATTTATAAAGAATCATTATTAGTGATCAGAAGCGTTATAACAGCAGTGTTTATGAAGAGTTATAAGCAGTGAACATTGTGAACATAATGAAGGAATGATTTCTAATAACTTTCTCCAGTTAGAAAGAACTCATTGATTCATAAGAAGAGATAATTTCTATGATTATCAGATGAAATAATGTCCTTTTAATATTTACAACAAGCTATAGGTCAACCCTGGGCTTTTGAGTTAAGTGCTGTATGAGGTTATAATAATCATATGATCCTATAACACATGTATCAGAACTTATAAGCATATTTAGTGGCTGTGAGTAAAGAGTAAAACAAAAACACTTCACATCAAATATTAAAAGAATAGTTTTTATTTTTCAAACATTTTATGAAACTTCTTCAGAGGTTTTCAAGCGTTCTCTGACCACGACAAACTACAGCACAATCTCAGAGAACAGCTGAGTTCATGTCTGTGGTTCACTGATAATGATTTATAAATGTGTTTATGATGCATCATGAGAGGTATGTTCATAGACAGTGTTATTAATATTCTCAGTGTATAACAGCAGCACATGAAGAGTCTGAGAAAAGTTAGCTTAGGTTAGCATTTGTTAGCTACAGACCAAATATGACGCAACAACTAAACTGTAAAAACTTTAAACACGGATGAATCTAAACTTTGATATTTTAGGGTTAGATTAAATAAATAAAACACTTCACAAAGAGCACAATGAGTCACAGTCACACTGAGGTAAGGCATGTAGTGTGTGTGACTTAGCATCATCCTGCTAACGTTAGCTAAGGCAAGCTCACATCAGATTCTCCAATGTTAGCATGAAGCTAAATGTAAAATAAATAGTCATAAAGTCAAAGTGATGCTTTATCTGTTACACAGATATCTGAATCTACGTTAGCCACCATTAGTTCATATTGGACAGCACCTGCCTGCAGCAGAGAAACACCTGACTAAATGATCAGAGTTTGAGCAACACAGATTTTTATGGATTATGAATTAAACTGATATTTTGTTTTTCAGGAGTTACATAATCTGGATTTCAGTCTGAGCTGATGAACGTTCAGTAGAACCTTAATAAAGATCAGAGTTTATGGGGCGCTGGTGGCCTAGTGGTCTAAGCGCCCCACATACAGAGTCCACAGTCCTTGTCGCAGGGGTCGCTGGTTCGATTTCCGACCGGTCGACCATTTCCTGCATGTCTTCTCCAACTCTCTACTCCCCATATTTCCTGTCTCTCTTCAGCTGTCCTATGAAATAAAGGCAAAAAGCCCCAAAAATAAGAAAAAAAAAATAAAAGATCATAGTTTATCAAAGTGAACATAGTGAGTCCTGATGAGGGTAAACTCTGCAGGTCAGTGAACACCTGAATTAAGAACATCTCTGCAAGAGTTCAGCTCTCTGAGACTGAGCATACAAACATATCAAACTGTTCATCAATATTTAATGAAACATAACTGGATCAGCTGTAAGTTACTCTTCTTTTATATAATAATTTAAAGACATGTGACTGTAAAACTCTGAACAGCTGAGAGGTTCTCACTGACATCTTACAAACATTCAGGAGATACTGCCATAAACACTGAGAGACTAAAACACACAAGAACTCTCTCTCTCTCTCATTCTTTCCTCCATCATCTCTCTCTCTCTCTCTTCTCTCTCTCTCTCTCTCTCCTCTCTCTCCTCTTCTCTCTCTCTCTCTCTCTCTGTCTCTCTTTCTCTCTCTCTTTCTCTCTCTCTCTCTCTCTCTCTCTGTCTCTCTCTCTCTTTCTTTCTCTCTCTCTTTCTCTCTCTCTCTCTCTCTCTCTCTGCTTCTGTGTAAAACCTCAAATATCACAAATAAATAAATCTGTCCCTCCTCTTCTACAGAACACACAAATGCATGTAAACACATGAACATGTGAGTACACACAAGCTCTCTCTCACATGTGCGTGTGTGCGTGTGTGCGTGTGTGCGTGTGTGCGTGTGTGCGCGCGTGTGTGCGCGCGTGTGTGTGCGTAAGTGCGTGCGTGCTTGTGTGTGTGTTGTGTGTGTGTTGTGGTTCTCAGGCTCTGAGTTTGTGGCGCTCCTCTCCTTCGGTCCTGACAGAATAACAAATAGAACAATCTTGGTGCGGCTCTTTAGCGACAACATCTTCTCCAGCATTGACCCGGTGTCCCCCTTTCCCTCACCCATGCACCCTCCCCCCCTTCCCTCCAATGGCTGCTTCCAGAAGGTGAAGAAGTACAAAGAAAGGGATCAGAGCTTTTCCGATTCTTCCCTGGTTATTAACTACCTCAGAGGCCTGTCCCCCCCATTAACCCAACTGATGCTCTTTTCTCATGGAAATCAGCCTGCTGTCGCCGCCGTTGCCGCCTCTGCTGCCACCACCACCGCTGCCCACAGAGGTACAAGGCATTGTGGGAGATTTTCAGAGGAGAAGACCTCCCTGCGCCTCAAAAACAGCTCCTTCTCTCCCTCTCACAAACACACAAGCGCACACCAGGAGCTCAAGTGCACGCGCACACACACACTCTGACAAACAGGCCTATGTGCACGCTCTCACACATTCAGCCAATCACAAATGTGCTGCCTACGACCACACGGGCAACAACTGCAAGGCAACGCACGGATGTTAATGAGAAGAAGCTGGAGCGGAGTTCACAGAGAGGATATCTGAGGGACTTTCACTCTCTACATCATCTGTGAGAGAGAAAGTCTTCACTGTCAAATTATAACAGCTAACTGAGCTGAGTGCAGGACAGAGAATCACAGAAATACATATTTATGATCTCCTCCCTGAAGTTCATATTTTTAATCTGAGTCCTCTGGTTATCTCTCTGTCCGACCTCTCGTCTTAAACTCTGATGGAAACGTGTCCGTCAGTCTGTCCTCAGACAGGTGCAGCAGCTCTCTCACAAGGATGAATAGTTTCAGGCTCTCAGAGAGTCTCCGTCTCTCTCAGGTCTGTTTCTGCAAACATCAACACATGGGTCTGGACTTGCAGAGCGGCTGCAGAAACAAAGGCTTTGTCTCGTGACAAACTCACTTCCATTTCCTTATTATGTAGCTGCAGGGCTGATGGAGCGGCCTGTGACAGAGCAACTGCTGCTGCTGCCGGGGAAAACCCACCTCCACTCTGCAGCACACGTTATCTGCAGCTCTGACATTTAGCTCTGTCAGAGGAACCTACATCAGATAGTGAGGAGCTCATCCTGCACCTTAAAGCTGCCTCCTTTAAACCGTGACACTGAACGCCTCGTTCTAACATCAGCACACAAGCAGAAGATCATCCGGTGCATGTAAACTTTATTGTAAGACAGATTATTAAGAGCTGACACAGACTGAGGTCTGTT
>NC_048282.1:12832469-12852469 GCF_009762535.1 Notolabrus celidotus | reverse complement strand
TAAAAAAAACTGTGATCAAAAAATTGTCTTTGTTTAATCTGAAGCAAATTCTTACATTAATAGATGTTTTCTTAAAATAAAGGCCCGCTCATCAAACAGAGGGAACGTTTCTCTTTTTGTTCCAGCTCAGATTTAAATAAATGTTTTAAAACATTTCACTACATTTATTTATGTTACTTAATTTGTTAAGTTTTTAACCAACAGTCTGTGTAAACTAGTTTCACTATTTAGCCTCTGAAATTAATGAATTCACAATTTTAAACTGTGAGTTTAAATAAATGTTTATTCAGAGATGAATTCAGAGATTAAAAAGTGAGAGGATCTTGAGATCTGCTGTGAAATCCTGCAGGCTCACGTGATCTGTGGTGATCAGAGGGTTTCATGCTGTGAGAGGAATACAAATATAAAGCTGTGTTTGTTAACCTTATTTATATTATTTATGTATATATTGTATATTTATTTATCTTTAACGCTGTGTTCAAAAGTAGAGATAAAAAGGTAAAACCAACCAACACAAAGGAGGAGGAGGAGGAGGAGGAGGAGGAGGAGGAGGAGGAGGAGGAGGAGGAGGAGGAGGAGGCGTCTGTCATTGAGCTGTTGTTTGACCACAGATCTGTGGCTGTGGCCTCGGTCGGGCTGATTAAACTGCGTCTTGCTCCTTTGTTTAGAGTCTCTGAGTGATTTTTAACTCTTTTAAAAACCTCTTGATTCCTCTCCGTGTGTCAGAAACCTCCAAAATGATTGTCTCTGCCACCGCACACCTCATCAGTCCTGATTAAACGCTGTGAGGACAACAGAGGACACGAGAAGAAGACGAAAACAAAGACTGAAATAAACTCTGGATGAAGCCTCATCACACGCTGAGCACAAACAGCTGTGAGTGTTTACAGCAGCTGGAGGAGGAAGAGGAGGATGAGAAGGACTAGGAGGAGGAGGAGGACAAGGAGGAGCACACAGAGGAGTGCTCAGATCAGAATCAGAATCAGAATCAGAATCAGCTTTATTCGCCAAGTATGCTTGAACACACAAGGAATTTGACTTTAGTAAACTGTGCTCTCTTTGTACAAGCATAAGAATGTATAGAATGTATGTGCATAAGAATTGAGATGTCTGATTATGTGAAGATCCATCAGGACCACACAATCCATCTTCATCATATAACTGTCAGAGCAGAAATAAGAATGAAACTCCTGAACTGATGAAGAAGCACACCTTTAAAGTCTGACAAAAGGTGTTTAAGTGTTAACGAGATCAGCCAGTGAGAAGACAGGTGAATTTCATCATTAAAAAGAAAACTGTAACAGTACATGAGTAACTGTGAGCAGAGTTTAACAGAAGCTTTTATTAAACCTGGGATTCAAACAGACAGGGCCGGGTCGAGAAGAGACACCTGGTTCATGCACACGTTTATTAGAGTAACTGGTTGAGTAAAGCCCTCAAAGTATTCCTAATGTTTATTTAAAAACCATAAACTCTGCATGTGTGTCACATGAAGCCCCAATTACATCTTATACATTTATATTTGAACACAACAAAAAAGTTAAGGCAGAGCTCTGCCAGGTGTAGTATATGTATATGTTTGATGTCAAAGTCTGTTTTTTATCATGTGAAACGTGAACATGCACTTAACGCAAAATAATGGAAGTGCAATCATACTGAATGTTGAATGCTGTGTGTTTCTGTGTTTTTATTTATTTATTATTTATGTTAGTCTTCTGTTTTTAGGGTTTTTATTATTTTAATACTACTCTTCTTACGCATTTTTTGCACTGACACAAGGGATGCATTTCAATTTCATAGTACATTGTATTCTGACAGTAAAGGTATTCTATTCTTTTCTATTCTATTCCATGCAACTATGGTTGTGACTGTTCTGGTTCACATGTTGTCTTTGTTGTTTGTTTGGGATTTAGAATCAATAAAACATAAACATGTTAACATCAAAGAAACATTTTCCCACAGGAACATTTTCTCCAAACAAATGTGTAAGACTCGAAAGTCCTCACTCCTTTTTTTAAAAAATAATCTGCAGTATTTGAAACGTTGGTCTGTTTAGTCACTTCATTACTTTTACATCTGAGTTTAGATTTATTTGATCTGACAGTTGTCAAACATGGACGGTGCTAACATCACTGCACACAGCACATGATGTTCCGCTCAGACAGATTTCATCTAGTGTTAACTTTTAGCTCACGTCTCTCTCTGAGCAAGACTGCAAGTCCTCAGTGAAACAGAGCAAACATCCACTCTCTTGGGCTTTCATGAAATATGAACCTGTCACCTCCTTAAATCATGGCTCAGAGCTCTTATGCTCCCTGATATATGTGTGTGTGTGTGTGTGTGTGTGTGTGTGTGTGTGTGTACCTGCTCAGATGGCGTGTTTCTGAAGTCAGGTCTTCACTTCCTGTGTGTGTGTGATGATCTGAGTATCAGCTGGCTCACACTCTGTGGGGTGTGATCAGCTGTGATGGGGGTATCAGAATGGAGGCAGCAGCAGGTCTCTGCAGCGGGCTGATAAGGTGGAGGGGTGGAGACAGAACGTGCTGTAGAGACACCTCCACGTCAGAGAGGGAAATAAACACACACTCTGTCAACAGGTTAGTTCTGAACAAACCCTAAACAACAACACTTCATCCAGGCAGGAAGCATATATACTGTAACACAGAACCTTCATCTTAAAAGAGGGGCGGTCACATGACCCTGATTATCACCTGACAGGTGCTTCAGACGGCTGCAGAGAGAGAGCCCCGCTTCAGTAGTTTGCGTTCACACTCGCAGCTCAGCCTGAAAACTTCAGGAAATTTTCACATGTTCTTGTGTGTGAGAACAGCTGATGACTCTGAAATCAGGACCCGTGTTCAGGGGGAGTCCGGTCTACAGCGGCTCAGTATGTAAAGAGTCTGAGGTTACATCAGGGATGAGATGGAGCTCTTTAAACTGAGACTGACTGATCTAGTAAAACTTTTCTCATTCAAACTAAAGACGTATCAAACATATTTAGTTACTTTAAAACAGCTGAACTCTAATGAGATAAAAACAACTTCCTGTTATTGTTTCAGGACTGAATAATATCCCATAATAATCTTTAATTTAATTATTTTGAGTTCTGTTTGTTAAAAGAAGTTTAGAGTCTGTGCTGTATCTGAGAAACAACAAGTTCATACGAGTCAGTCAGAGAGCTGACCTGAACACACACAGAGGTCCTCAACAAAGAAAGGTCACACACACACACACACACACACACACACACACACACACACACACACACACACACACACACACACACACACACACAGAGTGCTGTTATGGAAGTCAAATGTCACCTCCTCTGCAGCTCCTCGGAGGTTTGAAGTTTGTGAGGAAGTTTCAGATTAAAAAGGGGAAATGAGAAACTCTCAGAGAGACTTCACGTACAGTCTCACATCTTCAATAAATACATTAAAACACATTAAAATAAATTAAACTACCTTGAAATATAGTTTAACTAAGTTCATTTCTGTGTTTTATGAACATGAGGAGTGTTTGGTGTGTCTTCAGGCTGGTCCTCGCCCCTCCTCGGTGTGTGTGTGTGTTCACCTCTGTGTCTCTATGTTTTTCTCAGGCTGTGAGTTGTGCTTCTTCTTTGCATTGTTAACACTGCTGTCATCTCTAACAATGAAAAACAGTGTGTGATCGAGGGATGGGGGAGGAGCACGCGCACACACACACACACACACACACACACACACACACACACACACACACACACACACAGAGCGGCACAGGAAAAGAGGGAAAAAGCAGCCAGCTGTCGAGCATCAGAGAAAAGAAAGAGGAGAGTGATCGAACACAAAGAGAGGATCCGTTGGACGGGGTTGGCTGAGCGTGAGGATGTGGACGGATTAAAACGGAGTGTGGAAAACATCTCACCCTGATCTCTGTGGAGGAGAAAAGTCCTGGAGTTCAGTTTGATCCAGAGGAAAGTAAAGTTTGAGCTCTGAGGTTTAGGTTGAGATGTTTCTGTTGTTGATAAAAAATCAGTGACTGGAAAACAAAGATCACACAGAACACAACCAGCACTTTAATCTGACAGAGTCAAACAATTATCAGAGGACAAGGCCACACCCTGCACCAACAAACAATCAGAGCTTGGCTGTTCTGTTTTCTTACTTTAAACTTGTTTAAAAGACGAGCTCACACAGAGTGTTCATCACTGAGGGAGAGTGAAGCTGATGTGGGATTAGGCAGGGTCAGGGTGGAACTCCTCTGAACGACTCTTTGATGGAGTGATGTCTTTAAATGTTCTCAGATGTGTGAACCGTCAGGAGCTCTGATCACTGCATGTAAAGAGTTCTTCTGTTCGTCTGCAGAAAATAATTCACACCTCATGTCAGAGAAACTGACATGTTTTCACATCCTCATTCAGCTCATGTCTCTGAGTTTAAAACTTCATGTCTCAGTTTTAACTCAAGTTTTCACACAGATACTGCCAGCATGCTCTCTGTTTTTATCTCTTGGGACTCGCCTGCAGCGTTTTCTGCTGCACATAAATGTTTGTAAATCAGATTTCATTGTACATTTATCTTTGCCTAAAGTTGCATTAAAGAGAGAGTGAATATGTATGCACAGAAACATGAATATAAAACGGAAATATTTAGAAAGTCCAAAAAGTTAATGAAACTAACATGGGCAAAATATAATGTTGGAAAAATGGAAACATAGTATCTGTCTCATTTTGAGAGTGAAAGTTTAATATTTTATGAACTCTTTTATTCTTTGTGAGAGTTTTAAACCGTGACTAAGTAACTCCACATGAACAGCTTAGTAATAAAATTTTCAGAAGATTGTCTGACTTGTTTTAAGCCGGTGGGAATCAGTGAAAAAAACATGATTTCATATATTTCTTATATACCTAAAGATCAGCTCCTTTTGCAAAAACATCTGATAGTGCAAACTTTTTATTTAAGAAATTATGCAAAACTTTTTATCTTTAATAAATACTTATTAAAGCTGCTGTTGGTAGGAATGGTGTAAAAAATGTTGCTTTTTTTTCTGCTGGGTTTGGAGAAAAGGTCATAATACTCATCGGTAAGTGGAGTAATTTGAGACTATTGTGAAATCTCTACGTTTTCCAAATCCTTTGTATCAAGCAATGTTATTATTCCCCTCGTTCTCGTTATGATGGACCAATCGTAGTTAATCTCCAATCCTCTGTCCTGATTGGTTAAGGGGCGCCCCCCACTACATCCTCCGATTGGTTATGAGTCCGGCACTATCATAACTGCACACGCCGATCTGTGTTGGGGGGCTAAGAGGAAATCTGGTTGGGAGGGATAGTGTTGACATTCCCTCTCTCTGAACAGATGTTTACTCTGTGACTTCCAACAGCAGCTTTAAGTTACTCATATTTGAAGTTATGGTTCAACATATTTCCCTTTAAACCAGGTGTCACATGTAGTTAAACGTAGTTTCTAATAAAGCCCACTTAAGTTTAAAGATTTAACTTATTAAAAAGCTGCTGGTGTCTTCAGAAGCTGTCTGTATTTGTATTTGTTTCTCTTCTTTAATGTGGATATTTAAATGAAACACTTGCCATCTCCTTCTGTAAGTTCTGTCTACATGAGGAGGGACAGATGTGCACAGTAGGGTTGCCAATTGTCCCGTATCAACCGGGACATCCCGTATATTGGGCTAAATTGGTTTGTTTCATACGGGACCTCAATTGTCTAATATTGACTATTAACTCTTGTAAATACAGCAGACTGCACTCTACAGATCCTAGATCAGATAAGACGGCAGTGGCAGATCATGTGCCAATCACACCTGCAAAAATAGTGTGGAGAGGATTTTCTCTCTGATGGCCATTAAATGGTCAGACTCAAGAAACAGATGCAGCACAGAGCTGGCTTCAAATATCTGTAAACTGTGACTTGTCGTGTAAGGACTTCTCTCTGGCTGTGCAAAATGACAAAAGACTGCTTGAGTCAGTCAAGAGCAGCAAAAAGTATCCATGGAAAAAGTACATTTGTTTAGTCCACAGGCGTTTCTAGCCCATTTTTAGGGGGTGCTGAAGCCCCTCTAAATTGAATCCCAGCACCCCTAAAATTTGAGAGATTTTTTTTTTTTTTTTACTGTATGTCCTTTTTAACAATCTAGAAAAGTTTCAAAAGCATACAGTACTGGGTTGAAATGTAATATTTTATTAATAAAAATACAGCAGCTCCACCGCGTTTTACATGTTGTGCATGGCATTTTAAATGAAAGTCCAAAAAATAAGTCAAATGTCAATTTTTGGTATTTTTGGTACTCACTACAGGGGGCTGGTTTACTCCAGAAACATACATACTGTTTATGTCTATGTTGAGGAGCTGCTGTATCAAAATGAGTTGTCTTTCCCCAGAAATTAGGGTTATCATAAGTTTCTTTTATAATTCCAATCCATCTCTCTTTGCTGTGGCTCAGCATTTAAATAACCTTTACTAGATTTGATGGTCTAGTCACAGACTTTCCCAAAAAGTGTTATACTTTTCTTTCACAAATGTGGGAATGAAATTACATTAAAATGTACAAAACAGTGAAATGTATCTTGCCCGGCTCAGCACCACTAAACATCCGATCCCAGAATCGCCCCTGGTTGAGTAATATACTCCTCTTTTGCATTAAATTTTTCTTTTGCCTGTTTTTTGATGTAAAGAGCCAAATTGTGGTTTCTTTGAGGTTTATTCATATGAGGTTACATAATGACACAGTAAGCATTAAAGGGAATATACACACTTTCTGCATTTCCAGTTGAATCAGAATCAGAATATACGCTGAATTCACACATCATGCTGACACCATCATGGCACCGTGCACCTGTCCCTTATTTAGTTGTGAGAAAGTTGGCAACCCTAGTGCACAGGTATAGTCAGGCGGACAGCTCAGATATCAACATAACGACGTGTTTATACGTTAAGACGTCAGCTCGGGTGTTTTTAGAGCACAGTTACTTTATAAATCGTTCACATAATGAAAAGTGAACCTTATTTCAGTACTAGAAGGTGAAGCCGGTGTGTAGCTCACCACTTACCCTGAGGCTTCACATCTCCTCCCGCTCAGCAGGCGGACACTTTCAGACGATGCGGTAAGGTAACCGTAGAAGAAGAAACGGCGGCGCCGCGGTGCATTGTGGGAGATAAAGAATGATGGCGAGGAGTGAGCGCTCAGCCCCATCAGCTCTGCTCTCTGCAACATGTTTGTTTTTATTATCTCTTCTCCTTCAAGCATGTCCGACCACCTCAGAGGAGCTGCAGTGGGACGAGCAGGGATATGTGCTGTACTGTCCGTGCATGGGTAAATAACTCAAATACACTCAATAACACAGAAATATTTAAAGTTTACAGAGTTTAAAGTTCACAAACTGAGACAAGAACAGAGTTTATCCTTACTTTAATGTGTTCTCAAGAGGACACAGGAGGCTCAAGTCTGCTTTAACTGAGAGGTTAAAAACCAGACAGTTTTATTTTGATATGATCAGATTATTAAACTCTGTTTACTAACCAAACTCTTCGTTACTCAAGCTAAACTGTAACACACTGATATTTAGCTGTATCAGCTGTTCGTTACTCAGATTCAACACTCACTTTAGTACTAGATTTAACACTCACTATACTCTGTATACATCATAACAGAGAAAAAAACTTTCAGTGCTCATGATGAACATACAAAAACACATTCCTTAGTTTAATTATACTGCAGAAGTTATCAATAAAGATCACTAACATCTGCTGTCAGCTCATAACTCTGGAGTTCTCCAACAGTCCCATGCATCTCTCAGCTCTCCATCGTCTGTTATCAGCTGATATATGAAATTACCTTTGAACACGACGGTGAAGAGTTCTTGTTTTAACTCCACAGGTCGCTTCGGGAACCAGGCGGACCACTTCCTGGGGTCTCTGGCCTTTGCTAAGATGCTAAACCGGACCCTGGCAGTCCCTCCCTGGATCGTGTACCGCCACCACACGCCCCCATACACCAACGTGAGTATACACTTACACACACACACACACACACACACACACACACACACACACACAGAGTTTAGAGGCACTGACTGAAGTGACTGACTGAAGGTGACAGAGCCATGTCACAGTGTTCACTGTGAGAGACGAGGAGCTGAGACACAAAGACCAGAGTGCAGCTCTCATGAAGCTCAGAGCTTCATGAGAGCTGCACAGAGGCCAATAGGTCTACAAAGTCTGCACACTCGCCTTGTTCACCTTCCAGGTGATTGTGTTCAGTTGTACCAAAACATTTAACAAACCTCTGTGAATGTAGAGGGTCTGTTCCATCATCTCTACACAAAGTAAAGAAAGCTTGCAGGAATAACTTGTGACTCTAATAACTGACCTCTTACTCACCTGTAGTTACCTGATCAATAGTCCTGTTTTCATAATCAACACAAAACATTGTGAGCTTTAATGTTTGGTTCTTAAAATAAGAAATCTTAAACTGAAGCAGTCAGAGTTTAACTCCTCATGCTCCACAAGTCTCAGAGTGAACGTCTCTCCTTTAACTTGAATCTCTTTGTTCTTGTAAACTCTGTGAAGCTCCTCATCTCGTCATGTTATCCTAACTCTAACCTGACCTCTCCTTTCTGCTCTCAGGTCCACGTCCCCTACAGAGAGTTCTTCCAGCTGGAGGCTCTGTCAGTGTTCCACCGCGTGGTCAGTCTGGAGGACTTCATGGAGCAGCTGGCTCCCAAACACTGGCCTTTAGGAGAGAGGAGAGCGTACTGCTTTGAGACTGCCGCTCAGAGGAGTGCAGATAAGAAGTCCTGCCCCATGAAGGTGCTGCTCAGCAGAGTATCTTATTAATTTCTGATTGATTATCTTATTGATTATTTATTGAGTGTCTGTATAAGACAGAGAGAATGAAGGTTATTTTGTATTGATTGATTCACGTTTCAATGGTTGTGATTGAAAGCGGATGAAATGCTGCCCCCTGCTGGCTCATAGACCACTCACACACAGCTGACCTAGCTGATGGTTCTGGTTCTCTTTCAGGACGGGAATCCGTTCGGTCCGTTCTGGGACTATGTGGGTGTGAGTTTCGACAGGTCTGTGCTGTTTGGTGGGATTTCTTTCAGTGCGTACCATCAGCCTCAGTGGATGAAGAAGTGAGTACCTCAATGTCTCTTTAGTATTTGATTGGTGTAGATCTGTAGGGTCCCTCCACTGAGTCACAGTAACAGGTTTTCCTCCTGCCCCCTTGTGGACCAGGTTTCCTCCCTTGGAGCACCCTGTGCTGGCCATGCCCGGCGCTCCAGCTCAGTTCCCGGTGATGGAGGAGCACCTGGGTCTGCAGCGTTACGTGGTGTGGTCTGAGAAGATGAAGAGTGAAGGCGAGGAGCATATCTCCAACCTGCTGATCAGACCTTACATCGGGATCCACCTGAGGATCGGCATCGACTGGGTGAGAAATTATCACCTTGGATCAGGAGTTCACCCTCTCTGTTCATTTCGGGTTTTTTTTACTCAGATCTGAGATATGATTTGTTTGTTATTGTTTGAACATTTATAGTTTAACTGAATAAGAGGGAGGAACCAGGATTTCAGGTCTGATAAATTTGATCGTTAAAGGACAATCATTCTGATCTAACCTGTACCTCTGCTCCCCCCTCGCAGCAAAATGCCTGTAAGATGTTGAAGAGCGGGGACACTGGTCCTCACTTCATGGCGTCTCCTCAGTGTGTAGGTTATAACCGTCAGACTGCCTTGACCCTCACCATGAACATGTGCCTCCCTGACCTGGCAGAGATCCGCAGAGCCGTGAAGCTGTGGGTGAAGAAGTATTCAGCTCGCTCAGTCTACATTGCCACCGACTCTGAGTCCCACAGCAGAGACATCGAGAAGCTTTTCAAGGGCAAGGTGTGTTATAGAGGATCTGTGGTGTGTTAAAGAGGATCTGTGGTGGGTTATAGAGGATCTGGGGTGTTATAAAGGATCTGTGGTGGGTTAATGAGGATCTGTGGTGTGTTATAGAGGATTTGTGGTGGGTTATAGAGGATCTGGGGTGGGTTATAGAGGATCTGTGGTGTATTATAAATGATCTATGGTGGGTTATAGAGGGTCTGTGGTGGGTTATAAATGATCCGGTGGGTTATAGAGGGACTGTGGTGGGTTATAGAGGATCTGTGGTGGGTTATTCAGTTCTTTTTTCTACTGTGACTTTATTAAATCAGTCAGAAAAACAAATGTATGATTATGCACGAGGAAGAAATGAAACACACCTCTAGCTTTTAGTGAGGCTTTCCACAGTCATCATTAGAGGTACTTTCTTGAACTCAGACTTAAGAAGTAATATATGACCTGCAGGAACAGACACTTTTGTAATTCTTCCTCCTGCAGCAAGTGAACAGGCTGTAATGTCTGCAACATAATCCTTGATGAATCAAAGTGTGTCTACTAACAATTCTTGTTTTTGTCCCTGACAGGCTCAGGTCATTATTCTAAGAGTCTGACTACATTACAGAAAGGATCCCTACAGATAGAGAGCTTTATGAGGAAGAGGAAGAGGATTTGAACCACACACAGCTATTACATCTCTCTCTACACACACAGTGGTTGCTTACTTCCCACGGATAGTAAAATAGCATAGTCTCTGTGACTTCATAAGTTTGTTTCTGAAGCAGTTAGAAGTCTAGTATGATGCAAAGAGGTGGAGTTGAGACAGGCCTTTAGCCTCCTCGCTAACATCTAGAGTGTGCCCACCTGTTAGTCAAGTCCACCGCACCCCTATTTATTTAAAACTCACAACTTTACTATCAAGCTAATGAGTAACAGTGTGTGCCGATA
This sequence comes from Notolabrus celidotus, assembly GCF_009762535.1. Lineage (NCBI taxonomy): Eukaryota > Metazoa > Chordata > Actinopteri > Labriformes > Labridae > Notolabrus > Notolabrus celidotus. The sequence goes on along the minus strand of NC_048282.1, from coordinate 12,841,655 downwards.
GATAAACTATTTTTTAAACCAGGCTGTAAAAATGTTTGTTTTATGAATGGGTGTGTATGTGGTTTCCTGTGCTCCTGCAGCCAGCCTCAAGTGGACACTCCATGAACTGCAGTTTTTGCTTCATCTCTCACGGTCGATGCTTGTTACAGCCTCAGTTGGTGGATTTGTTTGTGCTGTTATGGACTTTGGTATTTTAAATTGTTTGTTCAGATTCAATATTTGCTTAACAAATAACTTAATAACTTTATAACATAAACAACTGACAGATTCTTCTTCTACCTACGTCTTTACAGACATGGAGCGTGTTCATTTTGGGATTTTTTTCTGGAAAAAACTGCTTAGGTTTCCATGACTGAAATCAACAAACAAGCAGCTCCTGTTAGTCTACCCTCCTGTGCTCCTCAGTGTAGCAGCTGTGTGTGGTTCAAATCATCGTCCTCATAAAGCTCTCTCTCTGTAGGGATCCTTTCTGTAACGTTGTCAGACTCTTCGAACAACAACCTGAGCCTGTCAGGGACAAAAACAACAACTGGAAGTGGACACACTTTGATCCATCAAGGATTATGTTGCAGACGTGGCGTTATATTTTAGACCTCAGATGTCTCAAGGGTTTAAAAACATTTCCTTTAAATGTAACCTGAAGTGAGGATCTTCACCTTCACTGCAGCTCAGTTTGGAGAACAGGTCTAATCAGTGAATTCTGCTCCATCATGTTCAGGTGAATGTGGTGACTCTCCAGCCGGACTCAGCTCAGATGGATCTGTTCATCTTAGGACAAGCTGACCACTTCATTGGGAACTGCGTCTCCTCGTTCTCCGCCTTTGTGAAGAGAGAGCGGGATGTCCACCGTCTCCCGTCCTCCTTCTTTGGCATGGACAAACCTGGGAAAGTAAACCCTAAAGAGGAACTCTGAGCGGGGTCACAGGGGGGTTTTCTGGATGCTGAATCTGCTAGATGTGTTAGATGTGACAGGTGGCCCATCACTAGACTTTTATCCCATGAGAGAAGAAAGGGCTCATGTGACAGGATGTAGCAGGTCTGTGGTGAAGTATACTTGAACTGTGTTAATTTGGACACTGCTGCTACCATGAACACTGTTTTATCTCCTTCCTGAACACAATGTGCTTCTATCTGCTGTTCATTAAATTAAGACAGTCTTTCTGAAGGAGACACGGCAAGATCTCCTGAGATTTCCTTCATCTGCTGCCGTGTCTGTATCTTGTATCTGTGACCATGTTAGCAGGAGCTGTGGTGCCTTCACTGAAAAACATGATCGTGTTCTCCTCCCTCTTTCTGTTCTCTCCTCCTTGTCTCTCCTCCTCTCTCTCCTCCCTTCCCTCCGTCCTCAGAGAGCAGGGAGACTGTTCCTCTGAGGTCTGATGAGAGGGAGCACAAAGAGACGCTCTCTCTGCCAGGACCAAAACTGATGAAATGTGTGTGTATGGAATATGTAACAGGAGTGAGGTTAGTGAATGCTAACAAAGGTATCAGGGATGTTTGCAGCGGTTGATTTGCACTGGTTGAACTGATGATGTGGGGACATGAAGGCTGTGATTGTGTACTTTTATAAGATTTTTTTCACTAATAAAAAGACAGTGATTTACACAGCAGCTTCAGGGTGCTGACCTCCCTCTCTGTGAGCTTATCTGTGAGTACAGAGAATCAGCTGATACACTAAGCTATGCTGGAAGAGCCTGTGGACTCTCGGTTGCCAGATATGCAGGAATACCCCTTTTTAATGTGTGTGTGTGTGTGTGTGTGTGTGTGTGTGTGTGTGTGTGTGTGTGTGTGTGTGTGTGTGTTTTCACATAAACATAATATATATTTAAAAAACTGAACAACAACTGTTAGGATGTCGTGAAAACAACTGAAAATCCAACATAGAAAGTCCAATATTAGTTTACTGTCATTTTTTTAGATTACCTTAAGAAATAATTATAATCTGAAAATGAATTTGGTTTGATTTACGTCCTATTTTTGTGTATGTGTGCTACGAAGGAAGATGTACAGAATAAATACTCTGAGTGTGTTGCCTGGATGAATGCAGAGCTTCTGTTATGAGTATTCATGATAAGTTATTAACATACAGGAATGAAAGGTTCCCACATAAATAATGGGAATAATGCACTTTATGAAATCTCATCAAACCTTGCAAACATAAGGGTTTAGGAGCAAGGAGTGTATTTGACCATGAAGAGGAGGAAATCTTTCACCCCTTGTCTTCAGATCAGCTCTGTAACAATTGAGAGAGAGACACTAAGGGGTTTTTAAAATCTGAAGATAACTTTAATCCCTGCAGATGAAACTAATTGTGGTAAACTAATTAAAATACACAGGGCCAGCACATTTGCATGCAGTATGTGTCCATGTGATTATAATACAGAGTTTTTAGAGTGTGCTCAAGATTACATCATGGTTCAAATAAAAAGCTTCAGGTAACTTTTAATGATGTCTCATAATAGTGTTAAACTGCAAGGATGAGATAGAATAGAATGTACTTTAATAATCCCGAAAGGGAAATTCAAGTGTCTGGCAGATAAAATTGTAAAAATCACATAAAACAAGTAATTCAGGTGTCAGTCAGCTCATCTCACATTGGCTAGAGAGTTCTGAAGCCTAATGGCTGCAGGGATTAATGATTTTCTGTATATCTCAGTCCTGCAGAGATGAGTCGTCCACTGCTGCTGTTTCTCTGGTTCACAAAGAAGTTGTGAAGTGGATGATCTGGGTAATTTAGAATGGCCTCTAGCTTCTTCTGTGTGCATCTCTCCACCACAGCCCCTAGTGAGCCCAACGTGGTTACAATCACAGTGCCAGCTTTTTTCACTAGTTTCTCCAGTCGCCTCGCATCCTTGTGTTTTATACTGCTTCCCCAGTAGACTGCAGCATAGAATAACATACTTGCCACCACAGACTCATATAACATCTGCAGCATCTTTCTGCAGATGTCTAAGGATCTGAGCCTCCTGAATTAAAGTGCACATTCGCAACTACTGCCACATAAAGTAACACAATGAATTCCTCTAGCTATTGGAATATCCAACTTTTAAATCTGATGTTTTTTATTTACAGCTGAACTAAAACTATTTTAATTTTGAGTTTTCCTTTTGTTTTAGTCTCGTCTTTTTAAGATGATAAAACCTCCGTGTTCGAAAAAACGTGTATGGAAAGCTTTAAGTTTACCTGGATGACTGTTTGTTTTTTTTCTCTGAAGCGGGGTTCACTCTTTCGGGGGATGTGGCTCGTGAATCTGGCAACCCAGACAGTGGCTGGACGGTTTTCTGGATGAGCAGCGGCTAACGGCTGACCGGGAGTTTGTGTCAGCTAACGATCGGCCCCGGTAAACCTCTACCGACGTTTCTCTGTGTGTGGAGCAGAGGTGTGTGTGTTTTGTATGTCTCTGTGTGTCTAACGTGATTGTGTTTGTGAACTGACGACGTGTTGCTGTAGTTTACGCCCTTGCTGCTAGCGTTAGCCAGGTGATGCTAATCAGCCTCGTAGGTTACCGGTGTGTTTGCGGTTGCTAGGCCGGTCCTGTGGTCTCTGTGTGGGCTGCAGTGTGCCCGAGCTCATGGTGGTTAGCTGATCTGTTGTTTTAATGACCTGTTTGTCAGCATGAATGATCTTGTGATGGAGTTATTCGGTTATTGAGGTGCTGCTCACCTCTTCGCCTCCTCACCTGTAGTTTAACGGTCAGTAGATGAGTGACTGCTAACGTTTACCGGATCATTTCAGTTATTTACCGTTAGTGTGTAACGGCTCATTTTGCCCCTCACCTGACAGGTATGAAATAATCTGTCAATCATTATCTATAATCCCATGTTTACTTTTAGTTATTTTATATGTCTTTCAGTGTTTGAGTCCAGATGTGATGAAACATGACTCAGAGGAGGAGACAGCTTCAGAGAGATTACTCTGACAGATGCAGGGTTTACTATTTTAAAGCTAACTCATTATACAAGAAGAAATATAAAGGAGTGATAAATATCCAGCCAGTATCAGTGTCAGTGCAATTACTCTGAGATTACTCTCTGGCATCCAGGGATCCCTGGATCATGTGACCATGTTTACACTCTTCAGGAGTTCCACTTTGTTTCTCTGATTCAGGCTCATCCTCTGATCTGTGCTGATTCTCTGTCACATTGTGTGATGTGGTCGCCCGCTGACATCAGTCTGATCAGCTGCACCTGTATGCTTAACTCTCAGCTGTTAGCTCAAACTCAAAGTACCCCATGTTTTTTATATTTTGACACAAAGTTAGGTTTTATAGGTGAAATGTGTCTTCAAAAGCTCACAGTGTTGTTATAAGACATTGTAAGCGGTTGAAGCTGCTGTTGGTAGGAATGGTGTAAAAAACGTTTGAAAAAAGGTCATTATACCCAACAGTACTCATTGGTAAATGGAGTGATTTGAGATTATGGTGAAATCTCTGTGTTTTCCAATGCCTTTGTATCAAGCAATGTCTATCAAGATCAATCACATCAACCATTCATCAGACTTTAAAGGTTTTATTCTAACTGTGAAGACAAACGTCTGAAGAACGAGAGAGAGAGAGAGAGAGAGAGAGAGAGAGAGAGAGAGAGAGAGAGAGAGCGCAGGTCAGAGTTTGTGTTTAGCCCTGTATGCTCAAAGACCAGGATGGACCAGTTCAATGAGGTTTACGCATTAAGACATGTATAGGAAACTCTTCCAATCAATCAATAAAGAGGATTCGCAAACTTAATGTGATCAGGTCACAGGCTGAAGATGACCAGGAGGATCCGCCTTTAGTGCAAACCCTGATCACCTTTATGTTTCAGATCGGGGGGACTTGAGTCAGCTGACCTGAGGCCCCTGAGGTGTTAGTGCTCAGGGGTCTGTGATGTAAGAGGGATGAAAGCACGGATTAGTCTCTGAACGGGAGGAAAGTCTAAGTCTGGGAATGATTAAAGAATAAACAGAGGACGGTCCAGACCTCACCCAGACTGGCAGCATGCTCACAGACGTCTGCTCAGTGTGCTGATCATGTGTATTAATCATGTGTGCTCATCATATGCATTGATAAGATCTGTAGTCCTGAATGAGATTAAAAAGAGGTAACCTGTGTGCCCGGATCAAGCTCTGACCTCATCCTCCGGTGTACATGTGATAATCTGACCTGATCCTGAGTCACCATGACACCATGCAGGATGGTACCAGATTAATGAGTGTGTTCTCCTGCAGGTTCTGATGATCTGGTCCTGAATCTGCACCTGGAGGACAGACAGAGCCGAGCTGCGAGGGCTGGCCTCCGCTCTGAACCATGTCCAAGAGTAAGAGCTCCGAGTCGGTGAAGGTGGTGGTACGCTGTCGCCCCATGAATGAGAAAGAGCGGGCAGCCAAGTTTGATCGGGTGGTCTCTGTCGATGTCAAACTGGGTCAAATCCTGGTCAGGAACCCGAGAGAGACCTCGGCAGGCGACCCCCCAAAAGTCTTCACCTTTGACTCGGTGTACGACTGGAACTCCAAACAGATTGATCTGTACGACGAGACCTTCAGGCCGCTGGTGGAGTCGGTCCTGCTCGGATTCAACGGGACCATCTTTGCATACGGGCAGACGGGGACAGGAAAGACGTACACGATGGAGGGGGTGAGGAATGACCCCGAGAGGAGGGGCGTGATCCCAAACTCTTTTGAGCACATCTTCACTCACATCTCCCGCTCTCAAAACCAGCAGTACCTGGTCAGAGCTTCATATCTAGAGATCTATCAGGAGGAGATCAGAGACCTGCTCTCCAAGGACCAATCACGTCGTCTGGAGCTCAGGGAGCGGCCCGACACCGGCGTCTACGTCAAAGACCTCTCATCATTCGTCACCAAGAGCGTGCGGGAGATCGAACACGTGATGAACGTGGGAAACCAGAACCGCTCAGTGGGATCCACAAACATGAATGAACACAGCTCACGCTCGCACGCCATCTTCGTCATTACGGTGGAGTGCAGCGAGCTGGGCGTGGACGGAGAGAACCATATCAGAGTGGGCAAACTCAACCTGGTGGATTTAGCCGGGAGCGAGCGTCAGACTAAGACCGGAGCTCAGGGCGAGAGGCTGAAAGAGGCCACGAAGATCAACCTGTCTCTGTCAGCTCTGGGGAACGTCATATCAGCTCTGGTGGATGGCAGGAGCAGCCACATCCCCTACAGAGACTCCAAACTCACACGTCTGCTGCAGGACTCTCTGGGGGGAAATGCACGCACCGTCATGGTGGCCAACATTGGCCCCGCCTCCTACAACGTGGAGGAGACTTTAACAACACTGCGGTACTCCAACAGAGCGAAGAACATTAAGAACAAACCACGGATCAACGAGGACCCGAAGGACGCTCTGCTCAGACAGTTCCAGGAGGAGATCGCCAAACTGAAGGATCAGCTGGAGAGACGCTCAGGGAAGAAGAAGAGGAGGAGGAGGAGGAGGGGGGAAGGGAGCGATGGAGAGGATCTGGAAGAAGGAGAGACAGAGGATGATGAGGAGGAAGGGGAGGATAAAGGAGACTACTGGAGGGAGCAGCAGGAGAAGCTGGAGAGGGAGAGGAAGGCCATCATGGAGGACCACAGTCTGGTGGCTGAGGAGAAAGTTCGACTCCTTAAAGAGAAAGAGAAGAAGATGGAAGATCTGCAGAAGGAGAGGGAGGCCGGAGATATGCTGTCTGCCAAAGTGAAGGTGAGCACAACCTGCAGGGCTGTGTGTGTGTTTTTGTGTTTATGTTCATCCAGTGTGTTAGCAGTGGTGTTCTCTCTCCTGCAGGCAATGGAGAGTAAGCTGCTGGTTGGAGGGAAGAACATCGTGGATCACACGAATGAGCAGCAGAGGATGCTGGAGCAGAAGAGGCACGAGATCGCTGAACAGGTAAAGATACCTGTCTTAAATCAACTCTGTGTTTATCAGAGCGATGATTCAAATAATCTGACGTAACCAGACCTGCGTTCAGTTAAACATCTTAATGCTGCACTAAAGAAAGAAACACCTGAGCAAGTTTCTCTTAAACCGGGGTGGAAGTTGTTGGTTGAGGTAAAACCGGCCTCACAGCCAAGAACACACACCTGACACTGAACATTAAAAAATGTTGACACATAAAAACTACACATTAAAACACTAAAACAAGTTCCAGACTGAAGTAGACAAATGAAACAATAACGGCCAAATTCCAACAGATACTTGTCTGGTCCATCTCCGATCCGTCACAGCATCAGTTCTGATAGGTTTCTATTCTAGTCAATGTGGTAACTTCCACTGGATCCACTCCGTTCTGTTCCGACTGCGTCTCTGATCCGGCAGGTTGGAGCCCTCTAGATCAGATACATAAGACTTCTATTTTTGAGGAGCACGATACATAAATCTCAACAGAGAAGATTGAGCGGGACAGGAAGTCAGGTACCAAAACAAAATGAAAACATCCAGTTAATTTTCAGAATAAAACACTCAGTGGTGACGCAAGATGGTTTTTTACTTAACTACAACAACAAACCGTCATGATGAGTAGAGTCAGGCCTGGAGTCAACAGGTCAGAGGTTTTCAGAGGACCATAAAGACAACATGGATGAGGAGAGGAGTCGGATAATTGATGATTCAGTAATTACTGCGGTAAAACCTCGGTCTAGTGACTCCAGCTGTCTGGCGGTCCAGCTCCATGCTGCGTTCCGTGAATGCAGCCGATGGGTGTTGACGGACGAGAGCACGGAGCCGGACCGCAGCAGACCAGACTCAGATCTGTTGGAAGTCCGGTGGTAGATGATGTCAAATATGGAGATGAGACTGATTGATGATATTCATCTCTACACTCCTCCTGTGACAGCTTTCAGGTATTGTCCTCTCGACATCCTGAAACATACATCAGTGTGTGTTTGTTTGTGTCTGTTTGCAGAAACGTAGGGAGCGTGAGATGCAGCAGCAGGTGGAGAGTCGTGATGAGGAGACCCTGGAGCTGAAGGAGACGTACAGCTCTCTGCAGCAGGAGGTTGACATTAAGACCAAGAAGCTGAAAAAGGTCAGAGCAGCACCTCCGTCCTGTCACACAAACACACACGCACCCACACAGGATGGGGATCCTGCCATTCTGAGGTGAAACACTTCAAACAGGAGTTCATATCTTTGTACATACACAAAGACATATCCTGACTCTGAAATATTTTACACAGACTGTAGCATGAACATGAATGTGATTATTAGTGAACAGCTCCTGAGTGATAGTTTAATTTTAGCAGCAGCAGCGTGTCAGTAAGTAGGTCAGGTGCTATTTAAATCAGGTAAGACCTCACTGCTGGCTCTGTGTGTCCACGTCTCCTCACGACAGTCAGGTTTTAAACTCTGTCAGACTCCATCATACTGACCCTGCTCTCTCTCTCCTCCAGCTGTTTGCCAAGCTGCAGGCGGTGAAGGCAGAAATCCACGACATCCAGGAGCTCCACATCCATGACCGACAGGAGCTGGAACAGACCCAGAACGAGCTCACCAGAGACCTCAAGCTGAAGTACGGAGCCGGCATTTCAAACAGGAAGACTCTGATTGGTGTTAGACCATTATGACTGATCAATAATACATCATTAGGACACTGTTTGATCAATAGTATATCATTCTTAACCCTGTCTGCTCAGAGGAGGAGTGGAGAGCATGTCCTTACTGCAGACAGTAAAGCTACTTTATGAAAATAACTGAAGATATCAGAGATTTGATTTGTACATGATCCGTGCTGCAGTGATTAGGAGATGAATCAGTCAAGAGTAAATCAGTCATTAACTTTTTGAAGTGATGGATCAATCCTGTCAGTATTTAAAATGTGCAGGTTCAGTCTTTGAGGCCCTGCTATTTTATTCTGAGACTTTCAGTTCCACCTGACGGGGAAGTTTTCTTTAGAATGTATTCGACTAAATGAATGATTTATTGTGAGAGTACTCAGCTGATTGATTATGTCACATGACCTTTAGCCGTCTCTTAACATGATGCAGCAACAGGTCACTATGAAAAGAGAAGAAACGTTCTTACAGACTTGTCAGAGTTTAGTTCTAATCCTAAAGAATCCTCTGATATATTCATCAGCACTCAGTTCACCCAGAGTTTAACTCTGTTAACAAAGACGGTAACTTTGATAACAGTTAATCTGATAATTCAGTTCAAATTCAACAGAGGTGAACATAGACATGCTGAAAGTCTGACAGTGTGTCCCTTCTCCT
>NC_048282.1:12817469-12829969 GCF_009762535.1 Notolabrus celidotus | reverse complement strand
AGCTGCATCCTGCTCTGCTGCTTTACTTAAAGAGAGTACACGATCATCCCCTCACCTCCTTGTTCAGACAGAGTCAGAGTTAGCATGGAGCTCACCGTCCTGTCAGTGTGCACTCTTTGTGTGGAGGAGCAGAGTGCTGGACGCAGAGCTGAATCACCTCTGAAGATAATCAAAGTTTGAGCTTGTGAGGATGTGATGGAGAGACAGGACTCGGAGCTCAGTCACACCCTGCAGACTGTAACGGATCTGAACACACGATGATAATCTGCTCCCTGCGCTCTGTCCGCTCGTGCTGCTGTGCAGGGTTTGAACCCCACTGTGATATTCAGCCGGCTCAGTCTTCCTCAGATGATCAGCTGATGTGAGCCGGCCTGCAGACTTGATGTATTTACGTTCCTGTGCGTGTTGACTCGTTGATCTCCTCTGTCACTTTGCAGATTATAAAAACAAACATGTTTCCTCTCTGAACAAATCTAACTTATACTGGTTCATTTTTATAAACCGATGTAGATATACATTTTTATTCCGTTTGTTTCTTTATAGATTATAATTTTATTTTTTGAGCTTTGTAATTTAACGCTGAGATTTATTTTTTGCATTGTACGACTTTTCGGCGTCTTCTTTGGTATACAGAGAAGCAGGTGGAGGTGAAATGTAGCTGAGGATGACAGTCAGATGTCACACATCGTTTAGCAGAGAGAGTGGAGACTGTGACAGGATCCACGTCACATACCCCTTTTCCACCGAGGCAGTTTCAGGGCCGGTTCGGAGCCGGTGCCCGATTGAGAACCGGTTCTTCGTGTTTCGACTACGTGCGAACCAGCTCCCAGCCTGGAAAACTGGTTCCAGAGCGGCTCCAACTCTTTGCTGGACCAGAACCGCGAACAGCTTACGTCAGGGGCAGGGGTTGGGGTTACCATGACAAAAAAAACCCACAAACCAAACGTGCTTCTAACATTGTCCTACAGCAAAAATAACAGAAAGTATTACCAGTCCACAAAAGAGAGTAATGGATTACAAGACAAAGCAGTGGTTGGCCGAGGAGACAAGCTACCTCCTTGCGGTTTGGTCTTCGCAGGAGATCCAGAAAAAGCTGGAGGGATCAACGAGGACCAAAGCCATTATTGAAGAGATCCAGCGAGAGATTGCTACGTCGGGGTTCAACCAGAGCGTCAACCAGATCAGCAACAAGCTAAAAAAGCAAAAAAAAAAAGACTACCAGGACTAGGGATGCATCGATCCTACTTTTTAGGTCGCGATACAGATATCAATACCTGGACCTTGGTATCTGCCGATACCGATACTAGCCGATCCGATTCCTGGCGGTCGGAAATATAACTTTGGCAACCCACCCCGGTATCATTTCTGTGCGGGAAACACATTAGAATTAGAATCATGACACAAAGTAATGCATAACTAGCTGACATGTTCAGGTAGGCTGGAGTTCAAGCAGAGCAGTGTCAGAAACAATATTTACGTGATGGTGAACTGTACCTGGGTTCCAAGTGCTAAACCAGAGGCTAGAATCCCTTAATTTCAAGGATTCGGAACAATTAAGTTTTTAGCAAAAGAAGCGTGACATGCACCTAAACTACAGAACCTCTGTATTTATCCTCCGGAGCACCATGCTCGGGTAAGGCATGAACAGGAGGCTGTGGGACCACATTCCTGTCTGGGTGCTCCTCGCTGAAGTTGTCCCCATGTTCTTCGCAAATGTTGTGAAGAACACAACAGGCCAGTGCCATTTTCTTGCTGAGCTCCAGCTTGCAGTCGTTTCTTTTGAGGAGGCACCTCCATCATCCCTTTAACCTCCCAAAAGCCATCTCCACAACCGACCTTGCACTGCTCAGCCGGTAGTTGTTGGTATGTTGTTCAGGGGTCAGTCTTCCAGTGTCAGAAAATGGCTTCATGAGCCAGTCTTGCAACGGATATGCTGGGTCACCTATCAAGTAACATCACAGCCGGAGATGGTCACTTTGTTTTGACCCAGCAACTCCCCACTGTCCTCACTGAGGACATCCCACAGACTGGAGTGTTTCAGAACTTTGGCGTCGTGTACACTCCCTGGAAAGCCCACACACACGTCCCAGAACATTCACTTGCCATCCACAACAGCCTGGAGAACAACAGAATGCCAGCCTTTCCGGTTGTAGAAGTCTCTAGGATACTCCTCCGGTGCAATTATTGGGATGTGGCTTCCATCTATAGCACCAACACACTGTGGTACTCTCCAGCAGTTGCTAACAAAAGTGGCCAATACCACCAACTTCTCTGCATCTGGAAGTTTAATGTGTGCAGGAAGCAGCACTCTGATGACTGTGTTGCAAAACTCCTGGAAACAGTTGAAGACGGTACTCAGGCCTACACCAAAAAGATGGTTGGTGGTCCGGTACTCACTGCTGGTGGCGAGCTTCAATAGGGCGATGGCAACCCGTTTTTGAGTTGCAACACACTAACGGTAGTTGGTGTTCCTTCTCCCCATGCCACTCCTAACTCGATCACAAATGCACTCGAAGGATTCCCGGGACACGCGTAAGTTCTGCACGAACTGTTGTTCGTCGCAGTCCAGAACAATGGTGTCCCACCAGTGTCAGGATCGTGGAAGTGCCCAGGCAACAGGTGACCTCTGCCTCGCTATCAACGTGAAGACTATCTATAAATACAGAAATTGAATTACTGATTACTGATTTGTTCAATAGACACCAGTTTAGTCTGTGCTAAACAACAAGCTAAATCGGGCTAGCGGGCTAGCAGAGAGGCTAACAACAGTTTACTTTCAGACTTATAGAGAATAAAAAACATTACCTTTCGTCTCGTATGAAGTCGCCGTCCACATAGAGTAGCACAGAACTGTTGATACAGTTGAGTCAATTCTCTCCGGGCCCTCATCTGATTTCGAAAAGTCAGGAGCAACACCCACAAGCATGCTATATTGTCTGCCATCGTTGTTGTAAGGGAAAGGTCGAGCTAGCATTGCTGGGAAAAAACGGTCATGTAAATCTGACGTCATGACGTGCCTCCGTCACGGGCTCGAGTCAGTGGAAAAACAAACAGGTGCCGTGTTGGTTTGCGAGTTGAACTAGCTCCGAACCAGCCCGAGCACCAGCCTGGAACCAGAACCCGGTTCGCGTTGGTGGAAAAGGGGTAACAGTCCAGTATTTACACGTTCACTGTACATTAACCTCAAACATACTCTTTAGATAAGGCCTGATCGTTGTAACCGACGTCGCTGTAAACCTGCTGCATGATGTAGAGAGCTAAGTGAGATGTGTGTGTGTTCATCAGTCATAGGAAACATATGAATGTCTTAATCTTCTTGTTACAGTGACATCACTGGATCCATGTCAGAGACTCTGAGACCAGCTGACCCGAGCAGGTTTCAGTTTTTTAGCCAAATGACGATTACGCAGCTGAGCGTCAGTCTGCGGCTGCTTCTGTCTTAAACTGTTGACTTCCTTTAAATCATTAAAGACGATTCAGTGACGTTTGTCAGCCTGTCTTATTCTGTTCAACATTTAAAACCATCACTCTGTAAAAATATGGGCTGTGAACTCCCAGGGTGCAGTGTAGGCTTCAGGTGGATTTATCAAGAGGGTTCTACAGGTACGTTATGACCCTGTTTCACTGAGTGTGTGTGGATTTCTGATTATATCCATTAACTCTTCAACACTTTCAGAAGCTCTCACTGTGGTGTTCTCTCAGACTGATTTAGAACCAGAGGAGTCGCCCCCTGCTGGACGTCAGAGAGATTACAGTCTGAGATCTTCCTGCTTCAGTAAAAATTTGACAGTCGTGGGGTTTTTTTTTTTGTATAATGAACTTTATTAACAGCAGTCAGTTATACAGCTCAATCTTCAAATCAAAGTCAGTCTTACCTAAAGGTCGTTTAGTGCAAAAACAAACGTCATGATCCTTTACATTCAGCAGAGCGACACGACAAACACTCAGGAGAGTTAAAGAAGAAATAATGACATGAAGCCGTCATCCTCTGCTTCTCTGACACATCAACATTAAAAGCTTTTCAATCTGCTGCAGTCATACCCGATCCTCCTAAAGCTTGTTCTTCTTTGTTTCATCAAACATTCTTTAAAATGAGAGAAAAGAAAACTTCACATGATAAAAACTAAACAGCCTCAGACGTGGGGGAGCACGTTTTAAATAAAAATCCTCGTCCTCCTCCGTTTGACGTCTGTTCCCCTGGAGGAGTTTGAGTCCATGCAACCAAAGTTTGGCACAGAAGGAGCAGAAAGTTTGGTACAAAAGCAGAAAGGAATAATGCCCCATCAAACTACAACAAAACAAACTATCAAAGTTTCATCTTTAAGATTCACAAACAAACACACGTTTCTTATTTACACACCGAGTCCCAGTTTAACATCACAAGAACATAAAGAGTCAGTCATCACAGGTCTGTTATCATGCTGGTTCTGTACGGAGGAATATTAGTACGTCTGTGAGGGTCTGTTAGAGGAGGATATTATGGGATGTAGAGGAGGACTCAGGTGAAATTGGTCTGCATGAGGAGGAACGTATGCATAGAGTCAAAAAAACATCTTATATCAGCCGATGAAAACCTCTGAGGATCGGCCCTCAGATTACAGCTGGACATAATCCCAATCTACACTCAACACTAGGAATAGGTAGGTGTGTGTGTGTGTGTGTGTGTGTGTGTGTGTGTGTGTGTGTGTGTGTGTGTGTGTGTGTGTGTGTGTGTGATATAGTTTCCTGCTCTGTAACTCTGTGTGTTTTCAGGAGTGTGTGTTACCTTCTGTGGGAGGTGCAGTATAATAATTCACAGATTGTTATTTTCATTTGTCAACTGGCTTTGTTAACATTTTGTTTCTTGGTTTTTCTAACGTATTAAATATCACTTCAACAGACTAATGTTTGTTTACATTAGGTGAGGAGCCAGACAATCATGACCTAACCTCACAGAGTTCACAACAACTCTGTGTTAGTCCTGCAGCAGAGTCTAAAAGCACACACACACAGAGTTCAGTATACTCATCTGTGTGAGGGGAAACAAAGGTTGAGTCTTGAACTCTTTGTAGCTCTGATTTACGAATGTTCTGGTCTCTCACAGAACAATGTTTTGGTCTCTCTCTCTCTCTCTCTCTCTCTCTCTCTCTCTCTCTCCTCTCTCTCTCTCTCTCTCTCTCTCTCTCTCTCTCTCTCTCTCTCTCTCTCTCTCTCTCTCTCTCTCTCTCTCTCTCTCTCTCTCTCTCTCTCTCTCTCTCTCTCTCTCTCTCTCTCTCTCTCTCTCTCTCTCTCTCTCTCTCTCTCTCTCTCTCTCTCTCTCTCTCTCTCTCTCTCTCTCTCTCTCTCTCTCCTTGCCCTCCATCAGAGGGCAGCAGAGGATGAACCAGCGGTTTACTCACAGCTCATCTGATCAGGTTTCATATAAAGAGCAGACAGAGGTCTGATCCTCACGCTCTGTTAGTGAGCTGGTCTGTGCTGCCGTCTCTGACCTGCACAGTGTCTGCACAGTTTTAATCCTTCAGGAGGATTCTCAAAGATGGAGATGGAGAGCGAAGCTGTATCAGACGTTTCACTCACTCTCTCTCTTCCTGTTTGAGTGTAAAGCGCATGAAGGAGGAGCTTATCTGAAGTGAGGGAGGCTGCAGGGACACTGGGTTAAAGGATGACCGTATTTCCGTCCTGATACATCAACATCAGCAGGCTCAGTAATGACACCATGTAATGTGTGTCTACTGTATTAAAATTCAGCAGCCTGTAGTTTCAGCGCCTTCAACCTGAAATCCAGCTGAGTTAATGTTAGCAACAGTTCAGCTCACAGCTCCTTGTGAAGAGAGCCAGAGACGCTGATTCAACATGACGCCTCTTCACTTTGTGATTTTAAACAACTGTTAAATCTGAGATGGGGAAAGATTGAAAGCATTCTGCTAACACTGCACCCACAATCTGAAACCTGTTTCCTCCTAACTTGCAGTTCACAATATGTCCACTAGAGTGTGTCTTCAGCAGTGAGTCGGTCCCCATAGAGCCCTATGTTAAAATGTTACAGCAGAAATAAACATGTTTACAGCCTGGTACAAAAACAGGTTGGGTCTCTATAGCCCATTTATCTATTCATGAAAACTGTACGGCTGAATTTATATACAACTCACCTGTTTGCGTTAGATTAGGATTAAAGGGAGGGATAGGGGCGTGGCCTCTTTGAGTGACAGGTGGGAGCTGTCTTCTAGGTGTCCCTTCAGCTCATTCAGTCCCTGAACTTAACCTCTGGGCCGTGTTTGTGATCAGTGTTTTAGTAACTCATGTATCAGAGGAGGAATGTTCGGCATGATTTCTGATGAGTTCCTGATTCTGATTCTGGATTGAGAACAAATACTCGTTGTCAGAACGCAGCGCGAGTGAAGATGACAAGACTTTTACAATCTGTGGATCACTTGTTAGCATGTAGTTGCACAGCAAACTGATAACTGAGTGTGTGTGTGTGTTTGTGTGTTTGTGTGTGTGTGTGTGTGTGTGTGATTGTGTGTCTGTGTGATTGTGTGTGTGTGTGTGTGTGTGTGTGTGTGTGTGTGTGTGTGTGTGTGTGTGTGTGTGTGTGTGTACCCCCCCTTTCAGTCTGTACAGGGTCAGGAGATGAAGATCAGAGACGATGATATTTGGGGGACAGCTGATGGGAGTGGCTCCAGGTGTGTGTGTGGGTCAGTCAGGTGGGAGCATGTGGTCCAGGAGGGGGCGGGTGTTAAACTCAGACCTGGCTCTGGTTCTCTCAGGGGGGGGGGGCTCACTTCTCTCTATAGTACAGCAGGTACATCTTCAGGGGCTCAGGGAGTGGCAGGTTCAGGATCCTCTCTCTGAGGAGGTTCACGGCTGGCTGTGGACGGAGCAGCTCCCCAGTCTCCCTCTCCTCCTCCTCTTCCTGCTCCTCCTCTTCCTCCTCCTCCTCCACAGTCTCCTCCTCCTCCACCACCGCCCCCGCTCCTCTGCCACTCCTCCTGCTGCCTCTCAGCTGTCGCCTGGCCTCTCTCTCCCTCTCCCCCGCCTCCTCCTCGTCTTCCCCTCTTCCTCCCTGGTTGTTGTTGCTGTCCAGAGGGGTGGGGCCAATGCCGCTGCTGGCCACTACCTGCCGTGTGGCGAGGACCAGAGCGTTACAATGACGCCGGTGGACACGGCGGCGTTTGAAGCGAGGGCCGTACTTATGGAGCCCGGCCACCGCCAAGCCCCTCCCCACGCTGAAAGAGGAGCCTCTGCCACGTGATTGGCTGTCTCCTCCGTCCGTGGTCACTCTCAGGGTGTGGCGGATGCAGATACGAGACAGCTCCTGCAGCGTCCGGACCTCATACCTGGCTGCAGGACAAAAACCAGGAGGACAGATAAGAAAGGGACAACGACAAAGATTAATCAGTAAACTAATCCAGATTAAAGTCTGCTGGACTCACGCAGGGGGGCGGTCTTGGGTTTCCCGTTGGTGCTGTGTTTAGGGAGCACCAGAGGAGCGAAGGACACGGAGATGATCTTTTTGGTCTCCCAGCTGTTCACACCTGTTCGAGTGATCTTCGTCAGCTGCAGATACAAACAAGAGGAAGACCCAGAGTCAGGAGGTCAGACACAACCAGCTGATTCTGTATCACTTCATACAGCACATGAAAAAAAACTCTAAACACTGCAGAGAAACTCTTATGTAGATATTTAAAATCAAAACTCATCACTTGTTATTAAACCTCATGTGTCCTTAAGTGTTTAGATCCTGATGATAACAACATCATTTCAGGCTCCAGGCCTCATGAAGCACCAACCTTTTCCTCCAGAGGCATGACCAGGATGCCCCCCAGCTTCAGCAGGTTTTTCATGTACTCCTCGTGCTCCTTCTGCACTCCCGCCCCACAGTACACCCGGTCATACTGTCGGCTGTCTGCAGGGATCTCCAGGCAGTTCCCCACCACGAAGGATGGCTCGCAGAACTCAAACCTGAGCACAGACAGAGGAGAGACTTAAGGCCACATCCTGACACAAGTGAAACTATCTTTCTCAGGTCATCAACAGGTCACCTACTTATCAAAGCTGTCGCTGGTTTTAATAAAGGAGTCCAGCTTCTGATAGGCGTACTCGATCACATCTGCATGAAGTTCGATCCCATGGTTCACTCCAAACGGTCCTGAGACAGATGAGAGCAGGGTCATGAAGCTCAAGGTCTCAAACTGAGACTTTACAGTAAACTGAGACTCTGCAGTAAACTGAGACTCTGCAGCCAACTGAGACTTTCCAGCAAACTGAGACTCGACAGCAAACTGAGACTCTGCAGCCAACTGAGACTCTGCAGTAAACTGAGACTCTACAGCAAACTGAGACTCTGCAGCCAACTGAGACTCTGCAGTAAACTGAGACTCGACAGTAAACTGAGACTCTGCAGTAAACTGAGACTCTGCAGCCAACTGAGACTTTCCAGCAAACTGAGACTCTGCAGTAAACTGAGACTCGACAGCAAACTGAGACTCTGCAGCCAACTGAGACTCTGCAGCCAACTGAGACTCTGCAGTAAACTGAGACTCTACAGCAAACTGAGACTCTACAGCAAACTGAGACTACAGTAAACTGAGACTCTAAGCAAACTGAGACTCTAAAGCAAACTGAAACTCTAAAGCAAACTGAGACTCTACAGTTTGCTAAGACTCTACAGCAAACTGAGACTCTATAGCAAACTGAGACATTGCAGCAAACTTTGTCTCTGCAGCAAACTGAGACTCTACAGTAAACTGAGACTCTACAGTAAACTGAGACTCTGCAGTAAACTGAGATGATACAGCGAACTGAGACACTCCAGCAAAATTAGATGATACAGTAAACTGAGACTCTGCAGTAAACTGAGACTTTACAGCAAACTGAGACTCTGCAGCAAACTGAGACAATACCAGTATGAGACCGGTATCGGACCAGCATGAGGAGCACATACCTAGTATGAGGCCAACCATGGTGCTGAGGTATCCGGTCCCGCTGCCCAGGTTGAGGAAGGAGAGTCCAGGATGAAGGTCCAGAGCCTCCATCACCTCAGAGTAGATACATGGAGCAGACAGGTGGATGTTCCCGTGTCTCCATGCTAAGTCCTGTAATAACAACAACACATTTAACTTGCTGTGCCTCAGGAACACAAGGACCACAAGGAACACGTGTGTTCACTCTGTGTCGGACTCTCACCTTGTAGGCGTTGTCACGGTATTCATCCAGATAGTAGTCTGCGCGGTCGATGGCTCTGAAGGCGCGCTCCACCAGGTCTGAGCGGATGTAGTACGCCTCCTTCAGGTTATCGATCAGGTCGTCATTATCTTCACCTGCACTCACAGCTCCGCCCATGATGACTGCAGACAGGAAGTTTACCGTCACACGTATGTCACCATCTCAACAAACATCATGTGACCTACAGAGGAACCAGACTACAGTTCAGTTTGATTCTTTTTGACCTCCTTCAGTTTGTGAAGACGGGGAAACATCATGTTTCTAAAACTGAAACTTCATCCAGCCCTTCACATGAGATCCATCACATCATATTAAACATATAAATCAAATATTAATTATGTAAATCATATTCATTATGAACTTCATCACCACACTGATCCAGTGATCTCTATCAGGACATGAAACTTTCACCAGCCGTCCAATCACTGAGAACTCTGTGCAGCTCTTCCTCAGCCTCCCACAGCATCAGGTCTGCATCATCTTTAGGTTATGAGTTATTTTTTAAAAGTAAAAATGTTGAATTATTGATTATCATATCAGCATGATGAGCAGATCATTATCAGTTACTTTCAACTAAAAAAGTTTCTATGTTTCAACTCCAGAGATGATCAGAGACAGACTGTAACAATCATTCAAGTCTGTTTTGTTTAAACTCTTTTGCATTTTGAGAAAAAAAATCAAACATTAATAATTAACCTTCACTTCCAGATTATTGCTTATTATATTCCTAATCTACTCATCTGGCTTATTTATCTTGTCTTTATTATCATCCTGACAATAAACAACCAACAATCATCAGGTACAGCCCCAACATCTCCACACAACTCCTCCAACCACCACGTCCATGTGGGAACTTTATTAAACTCACTCAGACACGGTCAGAGCGGATTTATGAGAACATCAGTTATTGATTTAAACAAATTCATCCTCTCCTGAACTCTTCAAACTTCAGGAGTCTGCAGACTCAGAGGACAAGCTTCATTTCTCTGCTGCAGCTCACAGCTGGAGATGTGAATGCTGCTGCTTCAGGGTGGTGTTAAAACCGACAGCAGAGAAGGGCAGAGGGACAAAAGCTGCAGACAGACCTCACCAGGGTGAGACAGAGACTTCAGAGAGTGTTTCAGTCTCATCAGGGTGAGAGAGACTTCAGAGTGTTTCAGTGTCATCAGGGTGAGAGCAGACTTCAGAGAGTGTTTCAGTCCTCATCAGGGTGAGACAAAGACTTCAGAGAGTGTTTAAGTCCTCATCAGGGTGAGACAGAGACTTCAGAGAGTGTTTAAGTCCTCATCAGGGTGAGACAGAGACTTCAGAGAGTGTTTCAGTCTCATCAGGGTAAGAGAGAGACTTCAGAGAGTGTTTAAGTCCTTGTCAGGGTGAGACAGAGACTTCAGAGAGTGTTTCAGTCTCATCAGGGTGAGACAAAGACTTCAGAGAGTGTTTAAGTCCTCATCAGGTTGAGAGAGAGACTTCAGAGAGTGTTTAAGTCCTCATCAGGGTGAGACAGAGACTTCAGAGAGTGTTTCAGTCTCATCAGGGTAAGAGAGAGACTTCAGAGAGTGTTTAAGTCCTCATCAGGTTGAGAGAGAGACTTCAGAGAGTGTTTAAGTCCTCATCAGGGTGAGACAGAGACTTCAGAGAGTGTTTCAGTCTCATCAGGGTAAGAGAGAGACTTCAGAGAGTGTTTCAGTCCTCATCAGGATGAGAGCAGACTTCAGAGAGTATTTCACTCCTCATCAGGTGAGACTTTTTTAGAGTTTCAGAGTGTGTACAGACTGAAGCTTCACAGATCAAACTCTCAGAGAGTTCTGGTCGATCATATGCAGTGTTTTGGTTTTTGTTCTGAGCAGACATAAGCAGAGGGGGGCGCTGTGACCCGCTCATTGACTCGGTGGTTTAGTAGGCTAGTAGGGTACACACACACACTTCCTGCACACACACACTTTTGTTTCAGCTCATCTGCCCCCCCGATCGCTGTTTGTGTGTGTGTCTGTTGTGTTGTACACCGCACACACACAAAGTCTTCAGACCCGCACAGCCCGCAGGATGACCCCCTCCCCCTCCCGCACGCGCCGTAGCCCGCGCGGTGCTGCGGTCAGATTAGCGTCAATCAGCTGCTCCAAACACGGACACACACTAACACACACCGACACTGAACTCACACGCGAACATAAACTCCGAACACACACTTTGATCAGACTGTCGCACAGGAACAAGGTCAACACACTCCCGCAGTCTGCTCCCTGCTGCACGAGGAGAAACATCGAGACAACAGCTGATCCCCCCCTTTTCCTCCTCCTCTTCCTCCCCCCGCACCTGAGCCGCCATGTTAGAGCCGCTCGCGCTTCTCATACCTGTAAAGAACCTCGAGGTGAGCTCTCTTTCCCCGCGGGGTTCTTCTGCTCAGCCGTGTGTCGTCGGGGGGTCCAGTCAGGAACACACCACTGCTGGATGTAAACATTCAGCCAGCTGACGCTCTGACGTCAGCACGCACCATGCGTAAGGCTACGGCGGAGGAGGTTGGCCTACATCCCGCTCAGAGGTCTTCATCGAGCTGAGCGGCCGCAGCCTGAGGTGTGCTCATGAGAGTGAATTTTCAGAGTGATGAAGAGGAGAATTAAGACTGTGACACGTTATTATAGGACTTTAAGCAGGGTTTACCACGTGATCCAGCCAATCAGGAGGAGGGCTTGATCTTCTCAGTTTTAATTGAATAATCTGCTGGTTTCTGAGCTGATCCTCTGTGGGTCAGTAGGTCACATACAACACTGCAGGCTGTATTCAACACGTAACTGCAGGTGAACCACAGGTGTGAATATTAGCAGCTGAGTCATAATCAGCTGATTCTGTGAATTCTTTGAAGTGTTTGGAAAAAGTCTGACCCTGATCATCAGAGGAGACCTCCTTCTCTTCATCCTCGTCCTGCTAACACTCCATCTGTCTGAACATCTTATTTATGGTGCAGATGTTTTCACATACTCTTAATATTTATCACATTTGTTTCTGTCAAACTGTAAACATTTTCCTTTAAAACAGACTGTCCAGTTCAGTCAGACCCTCTGAAGATAACTATCAATGATCAATAATCAATAAAACATCCTGAGGCTGTATGAGGACCCAAGCATTGTCTGAGCCTCAGAGAGGAAGACAGGTGTGACTTATTGTTCTTAATCAGAGTTTGTGGGACTCACTGTGGATGAACTGATAAAATAAAACTGTCTGTGTGCAGGTAGATCTGAAGAGTTAGGGTCAAAGGTCACAGTATTCACATAGGAGTGCCTCAGACTGTGGACTTTCTG
>NC_048282.1:12807469-12812469 GCF_009762535.1 Notolabrus celidotus | reverse complement strand
TAGTCCATGGTCTGAAGCTAACAAGCAGCTAGCGTGAAGGTGTGCCCCCCTCCCGTTTGAAAACAGAGCTAGGTTTTGGTCTGGGCTGGTTTCCCTGAAAGAGTTAAACATGTATCATCCTGGTGCTTCAGGGAAACGGGGCCCTGACCGGTTAGTTTCTTATTTAAAGAAGAATCCTCTATCACTCAGGACTTTTATGGAAATCAGAAAACACAGAGAGCGTGGGCGAACACACAACCGAAGGCTGCCTCTGCTCTCAGCTGACATTTAGTGAAAACGCTCTGCTTTCATGGCCTCAGTGTTCTTCATTTACATACCTCAGTAGACAATTTCATCAAGCAGTTTAAAAGGGGTCATGCCATATCAAATAAGTTAGGAGAATATTCACAGTCTTGACACTCTGGGGTTGAATTCTCGTGCATTTCGACAGAGGAGGAAAATGCTACTTTGTTAACCAAATGCATCAAAACTGTCTTTCCTGAGGAAAGGTTACACGGCACATGAGGAGGGGGCTGAAGTCACGAGGAGCTCTGACATTCTTTGAGTGATGGACACGTATTTATGCAACAAACGCCTCCTCCTGAAACAAGGGGAGATTGTGTATCCCGGCAAATCAATTTCCTCCCTCCCACACACTCATCTCTTTCCACATGAGGCCTCCACGCAGCCGCTGCCAGCGCCTCCAGCCTCAGCTGACCCCCCCACCCCCCCGCCCCCCACCCGGTCACCTGAGAACCAGACTCTGCTCTCTGTCAATCTCTTTTGGTTATGTTTGGAAAAGAAACTTACAAACCCCCTGAATCAAAGAGACGTCTCTATCCGACATGTTTTTTTGTACATCAAGCAACAAACAGGTGAGACGACCCCTCCCCCCTTCCTCCCTCCCTCCCTCCTGCAGGGGGGGAGGGGAGTTTTTGCTATTGCTCGCGATCTATTGGGGTTCTTAAAAGTCGAGACTCAAATGCTGGCATTTTTTACGGTTATTCAGAAAGTGCACAGTTTCATTCTACATTGGCTATAAGCACATGAACACCATGCCTTTGACATCAGAGTTACACACAGGTCGAACTGCACACCACAGCAGCTGCACCAGGTCAGAGGCAGGTTACACTAGCACCTCCTACTGGATGGTTTTAACATCACAGAGCGAGCAGGCCTCACCAGCAACAACACAATAACTGCACACACACACTAAAGCCGCGTTTCCACCAAAAGTATCCGGGACTTTAAATCCCAGGAACCACTTTTCAAGGATTTACGGTTCCTCCAGGTCCCTGGTGTCTGTGTTTGCCCTGAAGACCCCTAAAGAAAGATGGATGCCTGCAGTATGTACTTCAGGCTCCGCCCCCCAAATGTCTCTCAGAGAGTATCAGCACCCAGCAGGGACCCTTAAAATATCATGTTCCTGGAACTTTATTTAGACCCAGGAGTTCTTCCTAGAGTACCTGGTCCCTGGAGAAAGTTCCTGCAGTGGAAACGCAGCTTGTGTGCAGAACATTATTCAGAGGCATCATCTTTTTTTCTGTACATACACATGACAACCAGCTAGATCGAGATCGAGTAGAACAACAAACAGCAGATGTTTGAGACAGACAAAGAAAGAAAAGGAAACCATGAAAACACCGGGACTGTTTTATCAGCGCCTACTCAGCGTCAGCTCGACTGAATGTTGTGTTTAAAGCCACAGTTCAGCAGGTCTTTGTAAATAAGGTGTAACTGCCTCCTTTCAGTAGAACTCACATCTCTTCTGCACAGCCTGTAATGCTCTGATCAGGTCATACAAGAAGAAGAGTCAACAATTACACTGGAAAAATATATGTATGTTTATATTCTTATATATAGTATCTTTAAAATCTATTTATACAGAATGTATATATCGTGTACTAATGGCCATTTTGGCAGAGAAATAAAGGCATCTGAAACAATCAGCACTCTGTGGCGTCATGGCCGCTCCGGGACCAGACGTTGGTACATTGCAGAAATGCGAAGAAGGATCAGGAAAGAAATTGAGCTCTCTTTTTTTTTCTCTTTTTATTTTCAGTGGCACTTTGTGCATCAAAAATTAAAATCTAGAGTAAGGCTACAAGGGTGTGTGTGTTTATCTGACAGGAGTTAGTCAAAGGAGGCCGTCCTACAGTGTCCTGGAGGGTCGGTATGCGTGGCTGTGTGTTGTACATCCAGCCTGAGCCTCAGCCGGATCACAGCTCTGTGTTTGCACCATGAAAGCATACACTACGTCTCAGAGTGTGTGTGTGCGTGTGTGTGTGTGTGTGAGCCAGAGCTGGCCGCTACAAAGCGCTCGGGAGAGGTAAAATTTTTAACTCTATGTTTAGTTTGTTAACCTGACAAAATCAAACTCACAGAGTGAAGAGCAGCTCACAGCCGCGCTGCTGTCGGCTCCTTTACAATCAGCTGCTGGTTTGTCTACTGGCCTAAGTAATCAAACAGTGTCTGTAAGGTTTCTTTATTTAAATATTAGCAGTGGATTTAGGACTACTCAGACTCAACCGTCACATCACGCACATAAATAACAAAATAAATATACAGCCATATCAGTCCATTTCTTTCATATTCAATAAATAATAAATACATTTTCTTTTTCTCAGACGTGGATTTCTGACTGTAACAAAAGAAAACAGAGCGAAGGAGAAAACAACCCCAAAATAACTTTAGTAATATTATCAAAAGATTTTCTCAGTTATAAAACATCTGCAATTAAAAAGGTTTAAAAAGTACTCAACAAAATCTCTTTTTGATTCTCACCGAGGCGAGCGGAGCGCCACCACGGCAGAATCAGGACAGAAGCTTCCGCAGCGTGTTACAAAAACAAAGATAATAAATAGATTGCTTCAAATAAATAAACCTCAATAACATAAACGGCAATAATTTAAAGTTCACACGTTTAAATAATTCATATATAACAATAATTATTAGAGCACAAAACTACTCATTGAAATGAAGTGCAATTCCTATGGTGATAAATACTATTGATATGACTAACTGATCAGAATGTGTGCACACTATCACTATCATCTTCATCATCATCATAATCTTCATCATCATCATCGTCTTCACCGTCTCAGGTCGGAAAAAAGACACGGGGCTGACTCATGGTATCAAACACTGATCCTGGATCTGTCTTTTGACGTCTGTGCTGCAGAGCAGACACACTAACACACAAATAACCTGTGTGTGTGTGTGTGTGTGTGTGTGTGTGTGGTGATGAATCACAGGACAGTCTTCATGTGTGTCCTCCTCTTCATCGTGCAGAGCGTCCTCCTCTTCATCGTGCAGAGCGTCCTCCACAGACACAAAGAGACGACAGGTAAACACACAGCAGAATAAACGATACGTTCTTCTCTCTGCTCCACCTGCTCCGCTGCAGAGTCCTGGGTCCTGGTTCAGGTCCGGGTCCTGGTCCGGGTCCTGGTCTGGTTTGGTCCTCTTCCTCTCTCAGAGTGCTCCCTGGGATGATTTCTTTAAAGTTGCCGTTTATTTAAAAAACCTGAATTCCCTTTTTGTTTTTAAATCATATTTCAATATATCGTCGAGTATTTCAACATCTCTCGTCTCCGTCACGCTCCAGTGCTTCAGGACAGTGTGCATTCTCTCCCAGCATGTGTGTATGTGTTTGTCTGTGTGTGTGTTTGTATGTGTGTGTGTGAGGAGCGTCAGACTTTGATGCCCTTCACAGCTTTGTTGATGCTCTCCAGCAGAGCCTTGTTCTCCGGGCTCTGGAAGCAGTCCTTGTTGGTGTACATGTCGGTCAGCGTGCTCACGTAGCGGTCGAAGTTCTGCTCTGTGATTGGCTCCTGCTGAGAACAAACGACAACCAATCACAGCTGAGAGGAGCAGGGACACAAGGGGCAGTGTGCTGGTCTGATTCACCTCCAAACACATGCATGAAATCAATCAGAGGGGTGTGTGTGAGTGTCTGTGTGTCTCAGTGTGTCTAAGTGTGTGTGCGAGGGCTCACCATGTGTGGCAGGCGGATGTTGGCTAGGCTGCGGATCAGGGCGCGGCTCAGACCCGACAGCTCCATGAATAGAGCCTCGTTCTGCTCCTCGATCATCTTGTTCTCGTGCTCGATGCTCTTCAGGTTCTTCTCCATGGATGAGATCTGCAGTGACACAGAGACAGGCTTAGACTAGAGGACATGGGGGGGGGGGGGGGGGGCACAGAGACAGGCTTAGACCAGATGACACATGGGGGGGCACAGAGACAGGCTTAGACCAGGGGACACGTAGGGGGGGCACAGAGACAGGCTTAGACCAGAGGACACGTGAGAGGGCACAGAGACAGGTTTAGACCAGAGGACACGTGAGAGGGCACAGAGACAGGCTTAGACCAGAGGACACGTAGGGGGGGGCACAGAGTCAGCCTTAGACCAGAGGACACGTGGGAGGGCACAGAGACAGGCTTAGACCAGAGTACACATGGTGGGGCACAGAGACTGGCTTAGACCAGTGGACACATGGGGAGGGCACAGAGACAGCCTTAGACCAGATGACACATGGGGGGGCACAGAGACAGGCTTAGACCAGGGGACACGTAGGGGGGGCACAGAGACAGGCTTAGACCAGAGGACACGTGAGAGGGCACAGAGATAGGTTTAGACCAGAGGACACGTGAGAGGGCACAGAGACAGGTTTAGACCAGAGGACACGTGAGAGGGCACAGAGACAGGCTTAGACCAGAGTACACATGGTGGGGCACGGAGACTGGCTTAGACCAGTGGACACATGGGGAGGGCACAGAGACAGCCTTAGACCAGAGGATACATGGGGAGGGCATAGAGACAGGCTTAGACCAGAGGACACGTGAGAGGGCACAGAGACAGGTTTAGACCAGAGGACACGTGAGAGGGCACAGAGACAGGCTTAGACCAGAGTACACATGGTGGGGCACGGAGACTGGCTTAGACCAGTGGACACATGGGGAGGGCACAGAGACAGCCTTAGACCAGTGGACACATGGGGAGGGCACAGAGACAGCCTTAG
>NC_048282.1:12764969-12802469 GCF_009762535.1 Notolabrus celidotus | reverse complement strand
AACTGCAGGTTTCTGTAGTTACACATTTGTTTTATTCATCATTGTGCAGAAAAAAAAAAAGTTATAGAAAAAACAATTTAAACAAACTCTAATGTGAAGAAACCTATATAAAATAAAACAAACAAAATAATTGTGAAATGATCAGAGGGTATTTATTCTGTGTTTATCAAAAGAAAACAAGTCTGATTTAAGTCTATGACACCATTACATTTCATACTGTTTGTTTAATCTGTCTCCATATTAACCAGGATTTTTTATGATCGAAATATCAAAAGTAAGTTCATTGAATCTGCTCTCTTTCATCTGACTGGTTGTTGGATCTTTATGTCATTTGAAAGGAAATCCTGTTTTTATTTGCTCTGCCTGTTTGGAGGTTTTCAAAAAGACTTTCTGATGAAATAATGGATTTCAGCTGATAAAGATTTTTACGAGGACAAAAAGAAATCCACATTAATCTTATTATCTGTGTTTGGAGACGAGTTTGTTTCCAAAGGACATTTAAAAAAAGACCTTCATTCAAACAAATATATACTATGAATGTAAAATTATAACAAAATGTATGAAATAAAAGATTATATAGTTATATAAAAGGTTTCAGGTGTTAGCATTTAACTTAAAGCTATCTTTCTGTGACTTACGACAGCAGATCTTTCTTGGCGTCCTTGGGCTGAAACTTGACTTTAAAGCTCGGGGTGGTGACCTCTCCCGGGTACTTCCTGTCCTCCAGACCGTCCTGCATCATGTCACAGTCCTCCGGGTCAGACGAGACGTACGAGTGACCCGTGAGCTCCATCTGAGAAATTAAGAAGAATCAGAAGATCAGAATCAGAATCAGCTTTATTGGCCAGGTATTCTTGAACACACAAGGAATTTGACTTAGGTGAACTGTGCTCTCTTTGTACAAGGCATAAGAATAAGACATACAAATAAAAATAAAATAATAACAATAACATCAGCTATAAATACAAAAGAACAACAAATAGGCATGACTAAAGCCCAAGATCCACAGGATGCGTCGCGTTACGTTACGGCTGCGCCGCGCACGTCGCAGCAAATAGGTTCCCATTCAAGTCAATGCTCTAGAGTCCACAGGGCGCGCTGCGGCGCGTCTCAGCTCCGTCTCTGGAGCGTTCCGCCGCGCCGCTCTGCCAGAGATACGCGGGGAGTCTATTTTCGCCGCTCCCCGCGCCCAGCACGCGTCAATCGACACAGAAATGATCGAACTATCCCGGAAGTCAGGCACGAGGATCGTATGCAACATCCGCTCACTTTCAAAATAAACACCATGTGCAAACACAAGATCGTAAATTTCACCACTTCTTCAACATTACGTCATAACCTGTGGCATCGGGCCAGACGTCAGTCTCAAAAGATATCCGACACCATGGACGAGGAAAAGTTTATACTGTGTTGTTCTCGCGCGTTTTGGAGTTCTCGAGGGATCTTGAGTTTCCTGCTCCGGAGTGCGCGCCGCTCCAAACACGCATCCTATGGACCAGGGCGAAAGCCCCGGGACGGAGCAGAGCCGTGTCGCAGCCGTAACGCGGCGCACACGCATCCTGTGGATTCCCCGAGTAATAAGTACAGGCTAAAAAAATATGATAAAAGTGCAGTGGTGAGTAGCAGAGGTAGGTTGAGTAGCAGAGGTGAAAATAAGATGAAAATATATGTTGAAGAGGACGATTAGGTTCACATCACATGGTGCAGGGTGACTAAACACCAGCAGGGAAAAGTTTAGTAAACCATCTTAATCAGGCGTTTTCACCTTAAACTCTTTAGTGAGCATGGAGACTTGTCTGCTTCTCTTTAACCTTTAACACAAACGTCTCTCTGAGTGATGTCTGTATCCTCACAGTTTGCACGTTTGTATACAAGCACAGAAACTTTGCAGAGCACGGTGTGCACACTCATCTCTGCTCAAAAGCTTTTTTATTCTTTTGTAGACAAGTGATGCAGAGTGTCCTCATAAAATATTTAAACTCAAAACCCTTTATATATTTCTTTTGAAAAAGTTCAAAGGAGCAAAGATTTGCATATGCCAAAGTCAGGATGGTGCAATATACCTGACACACCACCTCTGTTCCACAGAGCGGTGTTTTAACTGTACAGAAACTCGTGTTTCAGAGAAATAGATGAATAATAGAAAGAGGAAGAGGGGACAGGAAAGACGGCGAGGGATGAGAGGAAGACAAAGTGATGTAAACAAGTAAAACAGCTCGAGGCCGGATTTTTCTGTTGTTATTTATATCGCAACTCTTCCTCTGATGAACTCGCAGGAAACACTGCGGTGTGCAGAGCACCTCCTCTAATCTCACTGACCTCGTCCATTTCCTCCTCCCTCTGGCGGTTGGGTTTGGTGTAATCCAGAGGCCCCTCCCACTCCTCCTGTTTGTAGGCGAGCAGGTTCGGTGATGTCATGCCGCTGCCGGGATGGAGCGAGGAGGAGGAGGAGGAAGGGTCTGGGGAGCGGACCCCGGGGCTGGTGCCAGACAGACTGCCCTCATGTTTAATGGGCTTCTTCATGCTCAGGTCCAGAGTGCCGTTCTCGTCCACCTCGATGTCCATCTCCTGCAGAGACACAGAGAGACAGAGGAAAAGAGTAGGTGAAGCATCATACATTTTCAGGATGAAAGTGATAAAAACAGAGTCTGGGTGTGCCATCATTTAGGGAACAATTCAATAAATCATGATAATACTGCACATCATTCATTTTCATTCTTCATCTGGATGAGACTGTACTGAGGAGACGGTGAATTCAAAGCTCTGACTGTTCACCCTGCAGCCAATTGCTTCCAGCAAGACCTGTCCATAATAAGATGAGTTAAAGAGAATACCCAGGATGTCAAGCTCAGTGACCGCATTAGCTAAAGTATCACCTAGCAGACAGCTAGCAGTTCCGACCTGTCACTCAAAAAAGAGGCCACGCCCCTAAGCCTCCCTCCCTTTAACCCAATCATATATTAATTCTGGTTTTAACTTCATGTTTCCCTTCCTGTCACATTTCTTTAAAGCTGTTGTGTTTGTGATGCTCTGTGTATTAACGTTACATTAAACATGAACTCACAGTCTGCTGAATGTTTGAGGACAGGATTGGCTCATTTATGTTTCTTTATACGATCAGGTACACATTGGATTATTTATCCTTAATATTTTAAATGTGAACCTTCACCATATCAGAGAAAGGAAGAAATAACCGAATAATGACTAACAAAACCATGAAGTTTCTCCAGCTGCATGGTTCTTAAATTAAATTATGATCCTGAGGTGAATTATTGATCCATCCACCTTCACCTGTGTGTAACCTG
Source organism: Notolabrus celidotus (assembly GCF_009762535.1). NCBI lineage: Eukaryota > Metazoa > Chordata > Actinopteri > Labriformes > Labridae > Notolabrus > Notolabrus celidotus. The sequence continues at coordinate 12,799,164 of NC_048282.1, read as the reverse complement.
CTTTATTCAGCCGTCCTCTGTGTTCGGTTCAGACCCCCTCCTCTCTCAGCTGGTGATCATATCTAATGTATTCTGGTGAAGCTGTGCCAGCAGCTCACCGCCGTGCTTCATCTCTGCGCTCTGTTCTTCTCCTGGCAGCCGAACAGACGCAGAGACGAGCCGTGTTTTCAGCCGTCATCTAACACCAGCTGGTCAGGAGCCAGAGAATCAAAGGGAGCAGATCCCAGATCAGCTCGGCTTCAAGAGCTCCCAGACTAACATCTCAGTACAGGAGTTCCTTCTGACCCCAGATCAGTCCCTGCTTCAAGAGCTCCCAGAGTAACGTCTCAGTACAGAGCTCATTCTGACTCCAGATCAGCGTTGGTTGATCTGAAACACAGCTGGGCTCGGCCTGCTCGTGGATCAGTGCCTCTCTGAACCTCGCTCTGCCTCTCACATTAATCTAAACTCTTTATCTCTGGAAACATGTCAGGAAATCGAAAAATGATGAAGCAGTCACTTTCTCTCCTCTGTGAGGAAAAAGAGATTTTAAAAATCCCAATGTGGGGGAAAGTGGAGCTCCAATTACACCTCCTGTGCACAGAGAGGGAGTAGAGGGAGAGGTAGGGGAGGGAGTGAGGGAGATAACAGAAAGCAAAAAGAGATGTGAAAAGAAAATGAAAGAAAGAGTGGCGGGGGCGGAGGAAGAGAGTGGGAGATCCGTCCGGCAGATAATGAAAAAAGGCTACCTGGTGGAAAAGTAATCCAGGGAACTGGCAGTCAGCCAAATTCAATAACAACATGAAGAGTGTGTGGGATGGAGGGATGAAAGGAGGAGAGAGGATGGCAGAGGTGATGCAACCGCATCTCAACACCATCCTGTTGCTTCAAGCTGAACTCTCCAGATGATACATTCATACAGAGAGGAGGGGGGGGGGGGGGGGGGGGGGGCAGAGGGGCAAGGAGGAGGGAGGGGGGGAGAGGGGGGGGGGGGGAAGAGAGCAGGGAGGAGAGAGGAGGAGGAGAAGGGAGGAGGAGGGAGGGAGGAGGAGATGGGAGGAGGGAGAAGGGAGGAGGGGGAAGGAGGAAGAAGGGAGGAGGGGGAAGGAGGAAGAAGGGAGAAGGAGAAGGGAGAAGGAGGAAGGAGGGAGACAGAGGGAGAAGGGAGAAGGAGGAAGGAGGAAGGAGGGAGGGAGGCGGGTGGAGGGATAAGAGGGGGGGCGAGGTGGGAAGAGGTGGAGAGGAGAAAAGTGGAGTAAAGAAAATAAGAGGGGAGGATGGCTGAGGGAGGTACGGAGAGAAGAAGAAAAGGTAAGGAGGGAAGAAGTGTGAGGGATGATGAAGGAAGGGAGTGATAGGAAATGGGAGGAAGAAAAAGGAAGGAGGAAAAGAGAGGAGAGGAGAGGAAATAAAGAAAAGTAGAGGGGAAGGAAGGAGGAAGCACAGGAGGGGGAAAGAGGAGAGAAGGGAATGATGATGAAGGATAGATGAAAGTCTCTCGTGAACTCAGAGCGCTGCGTTCACGGTGATCGTCCCTGTGATGACGGACGCTGTGTTTCTAACCTTGCTGTGAGGTTTGGTGCTGAGGTTCTCGGGTTTCTCCCAGCAGCGTGTCGACAGGTTTAGGATGGCGGTGGCAGCCATGTGAGCAGCCTCGGCATCATGGGAGTAATCGTAGGCCAATGAGGAGCTCTTCCCGTAACCGTGGAGACTGAGGCTGGGCGACGACGATTTGGGGAAGGAGGGTTTAGCTGTGGAGAGACGAATCCATCATTAGTTCTAAATAACGGGTCATTGTTGATTATTAATCTTTATCAGTAGTTCGGTTTGTTTCTAAAGGTTAAAGAAACTCAAGCATTGTCCATTTCTTTAGATTTAATGGTAACCTCTCTCTCTGCTGTCGTCTCTCTACGTCAGTCTCTCAGAGGTTTCAGCCTGACATGTTATTCGTACATGACAGAAAGACAGAATCTGATGTGGGGTCTCACTTTTGAAGGCTTTAGGTGAGGTTTCGCTGGTGGGCATCTTTGGAGCAAGCATGCGCTTCCCGAACACTTGAGCGTCGAAGCTTGCATAATCGAAGGACACCTTGGAGTACTTCTCCAGCTCCCTGGCCAGGTTGGCACGGGGCGTGGTGGGGCCCATGTGGGGCCTGTAGCTGCCGAATGGAGGAACCTCCAGCTGCTTCACGAAACACATGGGCCTGTGAGGAGGGGGAGAGGGGGAGAGGGGGAGAGGGGGAGAGGGGGAGAGGGGGAGACGTCAGGGTGTGAGGATTAAGAGCAAATGAAGCAGAATGGACCTGGAGAGACGGGTATAAAGGAGGATTGGTGCAATAAAGAGTCACACAATCATCACAAAAACAAATAGAGAGGAGGAGGAGAGAGAGAGGGAGGGAGGTGGAGGGACACAGAGAGAGTACAGATAGGGGCAGCCGTGTACTTAGCAGGAGTGCAGCAGGATTAAAAGCTCTCTTATCAGCAGAGGGCACATTTGCATGTTGTACAGCATGGAATTTATGAGCTTTAAGCCCTCTCGTTTTCCTGGAGAGCCCGGGCTTTTGTCAGACCTGTTGGCGTAAATCCACTGATAGACTTGGGGGGAGGAAGGGGGAGGAAGGAGGGAGGAGGAGAAAGGGAGGGGGAGAGAAGAAGTCCTCATCTTTTTACTGAGGCTAATATCAGTGTCTGCTCTCATCAACACGCTCATTCACAGCTCCATGATCCGCCCTGAGGTCTCACTACTGTCACACCAACAAAACCTGAGGGCTGCACCATAAAGTAAGGCCAAAATCCAGGTTGAGGACACTTGAGGAGGACAGGTGTGATGAAGAGAACTGTACCTTTTTATAACTCAGTCTGCTGCAGGCTCTGACACAACGTCTGACTCTTCTGCTAATGAAGAGCTAAAGACTATAGAGAGACTACTGCTGCCTATGAGACAGCAAAGAACCTCAGGTATACTTCCAAGCGGAAACCACCAGTCTTAAAATATGAAGCCCATGCGAAAGTGTTAAAAACTGCAGTTCATGGAGCGTCCACTAGAGGCTGGCTGCAGAAACACAGGAGACCAGATACACACCCATTCAAAAAAGACGGTCTTTATAGCACCAAACCTACAGATGCAGGTGTGTCTTCATCATCCTTCACCTGTGAGGATGATCTACAGTGTGAACCTCATTAACACCTGAAGAAGAGATGGGACGAGGGGTCGGACCCTCCGCACTGACTGAAGGTTCCTCTCTCCTGCACCCCCTCAGTCTGGTTCCACATGTTACTTAAAGATAATCCCTCAGATTACAGAATCACTGACTCAGGTGAGAATAAGGCCAGGCCCACAATGTCCTCTTAACAAACCTCTCTAACAAATTCATCCATGTCTATGTCCATACACAGGTCTTTGCTCACATCAGGAATCATGCAGCGGTCTAAACTTTCTTCCAGTGATCACAGAGGTTTCTCTCTCTTTGTTTACTCTCCATAGATTCTTCCAGAACTAAGACAGAGGAGGAATCCCTCTCTCTCATTTTAATAACAATCTGAGGGAACAACAAAGAAGGCCTTATTATGGATTAATCCTTCGTGCTTTGTCTGACCACTGATGAGCTTTTCCTCAAGGAAAGCAATTATTTTTCCTCCCCCCTCACAATGCCCCTACAACTCCCATAATTAGCTTATCAGCTGCATTATTAATTAAAATACCAATGAAGAAGAGGAGCGTGGACTGAGCATAATAGCAGTCTGGTGTGTGTTCATTATCATTCTTCTGTCCCTGATCCCGCTGCTGACTGGACGCAGAGATGAAGAGATCTCAGAGACAGAAATGATCGGACCGCCGCCCCGAACACTTCAAGAGCCCCTCATTCTAACTGACCTATCACAATCAGGGTCAGGGTCTCTGTGGTCTCCATGTGGATCAGGACTCGTTAACTCAGTCCTTTATTTACCAGATGATTCACGGAGCATGATGTCTTTAACTCCTGATCTGAATGTCTGTTTCCTCCTCTCAGTGATCTCATGAACACATTTACTACAGTTCATCACATCTTTGCTTCGTGGACCCACCTGAGCACTCTGTCATTTGGGCTTCCTTTGAGGAGCTCGGTGCCGGGCGGGGACAGGAGCGGCTTGTCGTGGCCCTTTGACAGTTTCTCTGCAGCAGCGATGGGACATCCAGAGAGACTGAGGAGAGAGAAGATGAATATCAAAAGGAGAGCGTGATGCTGACCATGTAACTCTGCCGCACACTGATGTGCTCTGACACATCCGCCGTCCTGCATACATGAATATACAAGCTGGCAAATAAAACGCTCTCTGTGCACAACACTGTGATCTGTAGGAAAACACTCTGACACACAAACACTTTGATCTGTGTGTGTGTGTGTGTGTGTGTGTGTGTGTGTGTGTGTGTGTGTGTGTGTGTGTGTGTGTGTGTGTGTGTGTGCTTATCTGCGATGTGTGTGTGTGTGTTTGTGTGTGTGCTTACCTGCGGTGTGTGTTGCGGTTGCTGTTCACATGGCCCTGGCCTGTGCAGCCAGGTGTGGGACACTTCAGCACGTTCTCATGCATGGCCAAAACTGAGAAGAGAGAACAGATAGATATGATGAATCAATCACGTCTCTCTTAAAGGAGGCGATCAGACATCCTCTAACATCCTGTTTCTTATTTACAGTACATTTAATGTATTATCAGGGACGAGGAACACACAGAGCTGGGCTGCAGACGAGACAGAGCTCACTGAGTGACTGAGTCAAACAGACACAGAGAGAAATCACTGTGATGTGATGAGGAGCGAGTTTCAAAACTCTGTCCTTATAACTTTTCAGATATCTACACCTAATGATAAATGAATTATGATAAATAAAAATAAGGATAATCACAGAGCAGAGTGAGATCTCAGGATTAACTGGGAAAGAATTCCCAAACAGTGACTCCAAACTTTATTTGAGGATCTTCTGTAACCGTCTCCGGAGAGAGGGGAGGATAATAATAATAAAAATAAGATCATCCGACTTAAAACAGGTGGACAAACGGATGACATTAGAATAAGCTGGAGTCATCATGATGAACCTCAGACAGTGAGGAGACGTAGCAGCTGTCTTGCAGTCACTGTCTGTCTCACTTCCTGTAGTAAGCAGGAGAATGAGACTCACTCTCAGGGGGAATCCTGTCCTTGTGCGGACAGCCTGACAGGCTGCGGTGGTGGGGGTAAAGACCGGTCACGTGACCCGTCCCATCACACCCCGGGGTAGGACACTTGATCTCCCTCTTCTCTGGCCTGCTGCTCTCTGTGTGGAGGAAAGAGGAGGGATGAAGAGAGGAGGAGAGAAAATAGGAAAGAGGGAAGGTGGGATGAGTAAGGAGGACAAAAGCGAATGGTTAACGCCGTCAGACGCTCCGCTCGGCTGAGCGTGAAATCCAGACATATTTCAGACAAATGTAGAAAAGACGCCATCTGGATCTGCTGCTCATGTCTGATGTGAAGGCCAGCGGTGCTCCGAGCAGCTTAATGTGCTCTTCATGTTTTAGTAAATGTTTCAGGATAAAATATCAAAAGTATGATATCTTACACTTCCTTAACCCGAACAGAGCCGACCTGCACACTGACTTCACGCTGACATCAGCTCTGACATGCTTGAGAGTCTCATTCAGACCTCACAAAGAACCACACCTGACGTCCATCAGGAGGGAATCACAGCGCTGCAATTAAAGAAGCAGACTCCTCTGAGCCGCTGGAGGAAGGCCAACAAGGATCTGAAGCACCAAGAGAAGAGGAAGAGGAGATAGAGGAGGAAGAAGAGGAAGAGGAAGGCGTGATGCTCTGTTGGCCTTCAAATTGAATGTTAACTAGACATGCATCTCCTAATTAGCTCTGAGCATCACCACGGAGAAGGAGGAGGAGGAGGAGGGGGGGGGGGCGGGGCTGTGATCATGTGACTGCTGTGCGGTGTCACAGACAGGCAGCGAGCCAGCTGTTAACACAACATGTAAACTAACAGTCAGCTGAAACAGGAACAACCTGCTCTCTTCCACCTCCTCCTCCTCTTCCTCTCTGCTCTCTGTTCAGCCTCTTTGCCCCGTCACAATAAAAGCAGGAGGATCTAATCAAAGCAGTGTGACTCAGCTCTCTTAAGTCTGGACACTTGGTTTGTTTGTGACATTCCATCTGTTTTTCCTCACTCATGATGTGAATGTAGAACAACATCCCTTCTGTGAGAAGCAAGCAGGACGAGAACATGGACAAGAGAGAGAGGAAAGACAGGCTGGGAGCTGTACCCAGGGCTGACCTCTGTGTGTACAGGATGAACGATTTAAATGCTGACCTACACGGGATCAGATCTTTAGCTTTTATTACATTATGTGCTATGACTCCAGTCAACACATCCATGAGGGGCAGAAACAGGGACCCAACCAGGCCCAGCTGATCCTGTCCTCTGTGTTAAAACATGAGTTAGCCCTCTTTAGTCTCCTTACAGACCTATGTGGGTCGGATGTGGCCCACTCAGACCCACTAAGTACTGCTGTTTGATGTCTAAACTGTTACTCGTGTTTATTCTTCTCAGTTTTTGTGTTGTCTCAGACAATCTGACTTTAATCCCTCTCTGAGCATGGTTGTAACTCACACAGGGAACACAGGTTAGCCACACCTGAACTTGTTTTGTAGCTTGAAGAGAGAAAAACCTTCTGTCAGTAGATGAAGTGTCAGATGACGGTGTGTCCTTGAACCCAACACCGAGGTAATAACAATGCTTAAAGTAGCAGAGCCGTGTGACGTACTGTACCTTTAAATAAAGGTACAAACAGGATGTACCTGAGGTTTCACTTTCAGCACATGCTGTTTCTGCACTCTGTCCTACCTTTGCTGAAGTAGCTCTTGCGCAGGACGTCCAGGTGTTTGGGCCTGTCGTCCATGGTGAAGTATCTCTGGTGGTGGAGGTCGGGGCCACAAAGCAGCTCTCGAGGCCCGACTGGCTTCACTTGCTCCGCCTTCAGAGCGATGGCTTGCTCCAGCAGGCCCAGGTTTCCCCTCGTGATGTCAAACATCTCAGACTCATCCGTCACCGAGGAGTGGTGAGACAGGCTGTCCTCATCGTCACGCTCGTCATCCCCATCAACATCGTCAAAGTCCTTCTCCTCGGACCGGTCCGACCTGACCTCGATAATGTCGGGCGAGGTGGAGGACGAGGCTTTGAGGAGTTTAAAGTTCTCTGCTCGGATGTTGGGGAAGAAGTCCGCTAGAGGGCTTGCCCTGAAGCCGTGCGGAGGACTGGACTTGTAGCTCTGAAGAGGGTTGTGAGAGTCATAATTGTGGAGAGGACTGGCTCTGTGGGAGTTGTAGTTTTTGGGGGACTGGCCCTGTGGGAGTTGTAGTCCAGTGGAGGACTGGCTCTGTGGTCCTCGGTGTATGATCCTGAGCGCGGCGGTGCTGGTGATGGTGCGACGGCGGCTGGCCCGTCAGAGACAGGCAGGCTGTGGTGCTCCTCTTCCTCCTCTCCCTCATCCTCATCTCCTCTCCTACTGGAGTGCTCTGTCTCTGCTGTGCTGGGCTGACATCTCCCCATCCTCCTCCTCTCCCTCCTCCCCATCCTCTTCTTCCTCCCCCTCTTTGTCCTCTATGATCTGCTTGGACAGGTACGTCTGGTCCTCCTGGCTCACCTGGTCTGCTTCCTCTTCCTCTTCCACCTACTCGTCCTCCCTCTCTTGCTCAGTTGCCTCCTTCTGTTCAGCAGATGACTCTACTGACACTTGAAACTCTGGTGTGCCTCCTATTCCTCCCCCTCCTCCTACTCCATGGCCCCCTCCTCCTGCTCATCCTTTGCTTCTTCACCCCGTGCTGCTGCCACGGCGATATCCTCCTCAGTCTCCATAGCAACAGGCTGCTGAAGGGCCGTAGTCGGAGCATCGTTGTCAGAGACTCGGCCGAGGTGGAGGAGAGAGTTTGCAACGTCCTCTGCGCTCTGAGAGGGAGACGGACACTCGTCTGTAGGGGGGCTGTGGTTTGCTCAGGCTCGATGATCACACATTCTTCTTCTGTGGAGACAGAGGTGATGATGTCAGAGTGATGTCGCACAGTGAGTCACAGCGAGAAGCTGCTGTCAGCGTTAACGTTATCGTCATGCTGCCTGATAAACTTTACTGTAAACAACCTGCGAGTGTGCAGCTGCCCCTAGTGGCCACTGAGAGGAAATACAACTCGGCTGCTTCTGTTCATAAACACCATGTTTATCTCTGCTCAGCTTTTGTTACTCTGACCTGCAGATTCTTTACAGAAAGTCATGTTTGATGCTTCGGTCTTTGTTGCCCTGAGTAAGGACTGTCAGGCAGCTTACCCACTGTTTCTACACCAAACTACGGACATTAAAGATACACAAATAAAAGAATACTTTCATTCACACCTGATGAAGGTCAAATATGAATCTTATTCTTATTGGTTAATCATAAATCTGTGTTTAGCACTTTTTAAAGAGGCACTAAACAGATTCAAAGTTTCCCTCTGCCTCTGATTATTTTAACATTAGAAAGAAGAAATGGGCATGTGGGAGAACGATGGGGAGATGCATCATGGGAACTGTAGGCTCGAACTTTAAACCAGGATGTGTGAACTTCTGTTTTTACTACTTTCTTTTTAAAACCTTTAAAACACTTCCTGTTGAAGTCTTCCTCTGCCTCTTCAGAGTCTTTCATTCCTTGTACATTCACAGAAACAGATTTCTCCTGTATGTGTTTTAAACATGCAGACGCAACGGTTCTCTCTCATGTTTACCTTCATTAGCTGCACCTGTATCCTCTCCTCCTTCTGAAAGGTCTCCTCTTCTTCCCTCTCCCTCTTCCTCTTTCTGTGACCTCCTCCTGCTCGTGTCCATTTGTCACCTCCTCTACTCCTGCTCCCTACCTCTTCTTCCTCCTCTACTCCTCTTCCTCTTTAGTCTTCTCTCCATCTTTTTCTCCCTCTTCCTCAAGCCTCACTGCTGCCGTCGCTCTCTGCGCTGAAGCCTTCGTCCAGCACCACTTTCAGAGGGTTTGGTTCCCTTTGGAGGCAGGCTGCTCTGCATCCTGCTCCTCTTGCTCCTGTTCAGCTTCTGCCTCCTCCAGGCGGCGTTCCTGGCAATGGGGCAGCCCAGCACGCTGAGGGGGGGGGGGGGGGGGGAAGGATGAAGAACAGAGAGATGGTCAGGATGGTCAGAGGAGCTCTTACATGTGATGTTAAACTTCATGCAGGTGTTTGAGTGGGTGTAAGCAGCGTGATGAGGGTAGGGCTGTGACATGATGCAAGAGTGAGGAGTAAACACACACGGGGCGGGGGGCAAAGGGGGGGCGGAGCCTGCAGGCTCTCTCGTACATCACAACCAATCAGAGCAATTGACTGAAACGGTTTAATGAACATCAGGCGGACGGCGTGAGATGAGGCAGCGGAGGGTGAAATCCAATAAACTCCCCCTCACTCTCACTCTCACCTGGGCGACGCCAGGGGGGAGACAGGGGACAGAGGGGGGGGGGGGGGGGGCAGAGGGGGGGCAAGGGGGGAGGGGGATCTATAAACAAAGTTCTCCTGAAATTGGCTACTGAATGAAAACACATGTAAACAGAGAGCTAATATCTGCCTCTCAATAAAGAGTCACAAACCAGTGAGCCGCCCTGAGCGCAGGCTCTCGGGCTCACAGGGGGGAGGAGGGGGGAGACGAGGGAGGGGAGAGAGATCACGTTTCACCGCCATCCAACGAGAGCTCAGAGACTCAGGTTTAGATTCAGAGCCCCAGGAGTCAGCTTCTCTCTCGATGATTATAACATTCATAAAGGATTAAATTAAAGCTCCAGTAAGGAATTTTAGGTTGTATTGTAAACAGACTGATGCTCTTCGTGTTGCACGTTTGGATTATTGATGCTTTGAGCAGGTCAGAGGCAGACGAGGAGATTAATCTTTTGGTTTTGTGCAGCTGAAACTCTCTCACCGTCACTCTCGGATTGTTGGTCTGTTCTTAGTTTCTATGAATGAAAAGATTTGCTCACTGAAGATATTGATCATTAAAGTTCTCTTTCTCTTAACTTCAGCTCAAGTCTTGCTCGGAAAACTGTAAACATAGACCAGAGCACAAAGACAAGATCTTCATCCGGATATTATTTATCTCTTATCAGATATCTTTTATTTGCCTCCGCTCTCAGAGGTTAAATCGCCGTCGGATGAAACCAGATTGATTTTTAGAGACCAGGAATCTGCGTCACTTTATTCTGAGTCTGAACTTTAAATCATCAGACCCCTTCAAGATCTCAATCACTCCTCATGCTGCCAGTTTTCAGCTAAAGTCGGGAGTGAGGAAAGATGAACGGCCCCGCTTTTCATGTGGTGAACTCAGCAGGTAACAGTGAGCGAGTGGGCGGAGTTAGAACGGCTCAGCTGAGAAACATCCTCACACATGTTGAAGTGATATTAATGCACACACAGGAGACGGTGCGACACTCCTGAATGCTCCACACAGGCTCCGCCCCCTCACCTTTGCCTTGATTTGAAGGTGTGAGAGTGTGCAGAGTTCAGTGTGAGTGAGCTCTGGATTCTGGATCGATCTATAATATTTAACATAAGGTTTTGAATCAGACGGGGTTGCTAAGCTAATCTATGCTAACTAGCTCTTAGCTGCAGCCTCATAGTTGCAGTGATTCACATCTTCTCACTGACAGTGAAGATGCCCTTTTCATGCTCTGTGAAGAATCCAAACAGACAGACAGGCAGACAGACAGACAGACAGACAGACAGACAGACAGACAGACAGACAGACAGACAGACAGACAGACAGACAGACAGACAGACAGACAGGAGGGACAGACAGAGGGTGGGGTTTTTCATCTGCCCTACCTTCTGTGTCGTGAGTATCTCCCACTGATGTGGCCGGAGCCATTGCATCCAGGGGTGGGGCAGCTGGATGGGATGGATGGAGGTTAGAGATATGTTTAAAGACACACGGTGCATTTTAGTCTCTGCAGTGATCAGCACGGCCAGAACTCAAGATCAGCATGCAGATTGAGCACGCATGCACATGCACACACACACACACATATATGCACCCTCCGCCCCCCCAACCTTCACCCCGTTCCCCCCATATCAGTCAAACAGAACGCATGAATGCAGGTGGAAGAATAATACTGAGTGTCGTACAAACCCGGCACATATCCTGTTAGTGTGAGAGATACAGATCACACAGACCTGCTGTAATTTCCCCTCCTCTCCCTCCTCTCTCCTCTCCCTCTTTTCTCTCTCTCTCTCTCTCTCTCTCTCTCTCTCTCTCTCTCTCTCTCTCTCTCTCTCTCTCTCTCTCTCTCTCTCTCCCTCCTTCTATCTCCCTCTCTGTCTCAGGTTGCTATGACCCCTTAGGACGGCTCATTTCAATTCTCATTAACTTCCCCAAGCAATTGCCCTTTATTACTCCAATTATCCCTATTATTAATTTCACTTATTAAAAAAGCTGCATTAGCATTTTAAATGAGCTGCTCTCTGCGCTACCTGCTCTTCCTCTTATCTTCACTGGAGAGCGAGGGGTTACTTTGGAGGGCCGAGCTTGATCGATGCTCGCAGGTGAAGTGTGACAAAATGAGAGAGGATGGAAAATAATTTAGGAGGAGGACAATGTGTTTCATGAGCAGGCAGGCCCTGAAAGCTACTCCTGAGGGGGCAAGAGAAGGAGAAGAGAGCAAGGGAGGAGAGCTACATCCTCCCTCCTCACGCTGCATCCTTCGATCGCTCTCTAAAAAGATCACACGCCCCTTTCATTGCATCTGCTGCATGTGTTCATGGCAGGAATAGCAAAAGGCTGCAAGAGATCAATATCAGCCTGACCACGAGCCGAGAGCCGATGATCAGAAATAAGAAATACAAATGTACAACATCTGAAGAAGAAGAAGAAGAGAGAGAGAGAGAGAGAGAGAGAGAGAGAGAGAGAGAGAGAGAGAGGAGAGAGAGAGAGAGAGAGGAGAGTGCCGGGGGCGGAGCGGACACATAAAAGAACTTTATGAAAGGGATTTGCACAAAGATGAAGGTGTTTCCTTACCTCAGCTCTTGTCCTACGAGCTCAATAGGAACTGAGAATAGAGGGGGGGAAGAGAGAGAGAAAGAGGGGGAGAGAAGAAAACAAGGTGAACGACTGCTCAGAACGCAGTGCTGCTAAAAAGAAACTCAGATCAATAAATCACAAATGCATACTGATCCCATGAGGCCTCCTCATAGAGGCTCTCACGCACAGAGACATGCACACACACACCAAACAAACAGAGCTACACAAACATACTGTATGAAACACACACAGAAGAAAACCTAAATCAGCTGAATTCCAGCGCTGCTTAAAAAATTATTAAATGCAAACTTCAGCAAAATGATGATGAAGCTTCATAATCAGAGGACGGAATTAAAACCAAAACGCCTTCATCAGTAGAAAACTGCTTCTGATAGGAACAGCCTCCAAAACATAACACACACACATACACACACACACACACACACACACACACACACACACACACACACACACACACACACACACACACACACACACACATCGATTGGGAGTTGAGCGATAGAATGAGTTTGGAGAAATATCCTATTTTCATTTGCAGCAAACGAGAAAACAATACGATCCCTGAGACTTCAGAACGAGCTCCCATAACACACAGATTAATCACATGTCAGAGAACCTGGTATCAGAATACACACACACACACACCACCACACACACACACACACACACCACACACACACACACACACTGTTGATGTGTGTGCGTGTGTTGTGCGTGTGTGTGTGTGTGTGTGTGTGTGTGTGTGTGTGTGTGTGTGTGTGTGTGTGTGCAGAGTTTCTCTGTCTTTCATCATGCAGTGTGAATGACTGGACGCCTTCCTGAACACACTCTGAACTGTTGCTCTGCTGCCTCGCTTCTAAACATCAAACACACACACACACACACACACACACACACACACACACACACACACACACACACACACACACCACCACACATACTCATTAATATGTATAAACACACAAATAAATATAAACTGAAGTTCCTCAGCACACACACCCACACTGCGCTCTGACACACCTTTATGTGTGTGTGACTCTGACCCTGACCACTCGAACACACACACAGATCGTGAGAGTTCAGGGTCTCCATCAATCAACGGAAACTTAAACTTGTGATGCTGAGCTCCAGAAACATCTCTGTGATGCTTTCAGGACTTTATTTAAAAGGAGGAGTCTGAAGCAGGGCGGCTTTATACTCTGACCTCTCTCTGTTTATCACACACTGTCTCCATCCACAGCTAACACGCAGACTCTGTTACCTCCTTGGTTTGAACATAAAAAAACATGTAGCTGAAATCAAAAGCATGATAACTCAGTAATTTAAAAGATCAACTCTTGAGTAAAGAGTAAAGCTGCTAATGGCTCAGGTAAACAAAGGTCCTAACACCTGGAGGTCCTGCAGGAAGTCTGACAGTGTAAAGAAGTGTTGAACTAACTTTGCCGTCATTGGACGAACCTCAGAGCTCCACCTAGAGCTATCCATTGAAGGTTATGATGGCACAGATCTGCAGAGACCGGTTTCTCTCTTAAGAGACGCTCCCCTCACTCTCCAGGCCTCTCTTCCTCCTACTCACACCAGCGTGTGGTGATAATGAGACATGAGCAGCATGAGAGCAACAAATCTGATGAAAACTGATGAAACATGTCTCAGGATCAACTCTGCAGAACGCACAAGACTGAACTCACAACACCCTGCACCTCCACGATGTCGGCTCGAGACTCTGTGTTAACATTTAGATCAGTGTGAATCACAGAGAGCGACTGACAACCTGCAGGATTACTACGAAGCAAGAGAGATGAACACACGCTGCAGGCACAACCAGAGCTTCTCGTGTCTGAGAGTCAGGTGGAGGATCTGTTCATCAGCACAGGGTTGTTTTATTTTACTGTATACAGACGCATTCACACACACACCACAGACCACAAACCCATGAACACACATTCACAGTGTGCGACAAAACACTCACCTCTGATTCCTTTGGACCGAGTGCGAGTTCTCTTGTCATCACCCTCCACACTCATCTGTGAGGAGGGAAGAAGAGAAGAGAGACATCATCAGAGATCGTGCTTCATTAGCTTTAAATAAAAACAATGATCTTTGTGTGTTATACACATGAGGACAGGGGCGGAGCTTTAAGGGCCTCACTTTAAACACAGACAAACTCGTCCTTCAGCTCAGGCTGCTCGATGCTGACAGCAACATGTGTTCTTATAAACTCTTCACTGTGAGGTCTCTATTATTTATTTATCTGGAGTTGATCTCTTCATTTTCTCACAGCAGATCTTTTCTCTGACGTGTCTTAATGATGTTCATGATCCTGTTTGTCTCTTTGTCTTAACTTCGCTCGATAAAGATGTCTGAATCTGAAGTTGATAATAAAAGCAGCAACGAGCAGCAGCGAGGAAACAACAGGGACGTGCATGAGAAGAGTTAGAGCATGGGGAAGGCTGTGGTGAATAAATCGTTTTCAGGTGTGGTTAAAAACAGACTCAGAGTTTGCATCCTGCACACTGCTGAGCGGGCGTTTAACAAGGTTGAGCTGCTGATCATTTCACTAAAATCAGTCCTTTCAGACCCTGGGAGCAGGTGAGAGCAGGTGCAAGTGCGCATGAGCTGGACTGGTGTGTTCCCTCTTCATGTTCAGGTTACAAACAGGCAGTACATTTCTGAACTATTAAAGGTTATGAAGAAAAAGAAGGATTAAACTGGTCAGCTCAATCAAATTAAGATCCTGTGCGGAGACACATTACTCTGCAGAAACTGCAGTTAACAGGAGGAAAAAAACATGTACGCAAACCTTGAAGTTCCTTACTGGAGCTTTAATACATGAAGAAGACTAAACCTTACCCACCCATTCCACCTCATCCCCACAGACCCACAGAGACTCCCACAATGAGCGGCAAAAACCACAGAGAAGAGAGAGAAAGTGAGGAACAGAAAACACAGCCCTTGCCTCCCCCTTTCCTCCCACCACTCCCCCTGTAATTTCCTGCACCTGAATGGTATACATGATTGTACGCTGCGCAGAGGCTGCAGCTCCTGAACGCAGCATGACCATCATAACTGAATATAATAACACACACACACACACACACACACACACACACACACACACACACACACACACACACACACACACAGGCCGCTAAAAAGTCAGTTTAATAACCCTTTTAACGTTTGTGTGTGTGTGTGTGTGTGTGTGTGGTGTGTGTGTGTGTGTGTGTACTGGGCTTTTAAGCCACAAAGAAGCAGGTGTTAACCTCACACACACACGCACACACACACACACATGCTGACCACACCCCCTCTCTGCAGCTATCAGATGCTTTTTAGACACAATGGAGCCATTAGCTTTGATTACTGGACTCTGCTTGTTTCTATCACAGGTCCCATCCCTCACTCCTCTCTCTCCGCTCTCTCCTCTCTCTCCGCCCCACACTTCCTCTCTCCTGTACCCCCCCCCCCCCCCCCTAAAAAACCTCCTCCCCCTCCTCCCCCTCGGCCTGGGCACTTAGCAGCTTTGTTGCGTCTCTGTAGTGAAGTTGGTTGGCAGCGGCTCAGTGGGCTCTGTTTGTCTGTGTGTGTTTGGCACTCCCTCTTTCCTGTTAATAGAGCTCTATGAAAGGAGGAGGGAGCGAGGGATGAGAGGAAGATGAAGCACGCTGTTGTTGTTGTTGTAAAGATCTTTTTTTATTCATTCATTAGAGTGTGGAGTGTTTGGCCGGAGGTACAGGTGCAGGAACAAGCCCCTCCCGCCATCCTCTCTATCTCTCTATGTGTGTGTGTTTCTCTCTCTCTCTCTGTGTGTCTCTCTGTGTGTCTCTCTCTCTCTCTCTCTCTCTCTCTCTCTCTTTCTCTCTCTCTCTCTCTCTCTCTCTCTCTCTCTCTCTTTAAAGTCTCCCGATGAAGCGCTGTGAGTGTGGAAGTTGAGCAACAAGCAGCCGCGTTGTCTCCAACTGAAGGAGCAGTCGGCTCGTGTGTGAAGAGCAGCCGCCGAGTGTTCAGTCAAGAGTTCTGTGTGTGTGTGTGTGTGTGTGCGTGCGTGCGTGCGTGCGTGCGTGCGTGCGTGCGTGCGTGCGTGCGTGCGTGCGTGCGTGCGTGCGTGCGTGCGTGGGTGCGTGCGTGTGAGCTTCTTAAACTCAGCAGCCTGATTTTTTAAACACATGTGACGGGAGCAGAGGAAGAATAGAACTGACTCTGATGATTATTTTACAGCAGGTGTTTGTTTCTCCTCTGATCCTGACCGGTTTGTTTCAGGAGTTTTTATTTTTCTGCATTGTTCTGTCAAACACTTGAAGTTTGTTTGGCTCATTTTGCTTCCTCCATTAAGTTTCAAAGCATCACTGAACTACTGAGGGTTAATTAGTTTAGGTTAAAGGTGTGCAGGAGTCGTTCTGTGACCTCATCCGTCTTCTGCAGGTCTGTCACATTTATCATGTTCTCCTCACACACAAACTGAAGTTACTCTCTGATGATCAGAATGAGCCGATAGATCTATCAGTTTATACTCCTGCTGTGAACTCTCCTTCACCTGAATACGACTTTTTCTAAAGCGGAGGAGAGTGTTTGTGTGTGTGTGTGTGTGTGTGACACTCAGACCTGAGCAGCTCTAACCTCTCTCTGCTGAATGTTTGAATAGAAGCCATTCTGTGTGATTAAGAGACGTAGTGAAGGCTAAACGCTGCACATAACCAGTGTGTTTGTGTGTGTGTGTGTGTGTGTGTGTGTGTGTGTGTGTGTGTATATATAAACGTATACATGTGTGTGTTTTCTCCTGCATGAAAAGATGTCTGTGTATATTACACCCTCACTCCTTCCTCCTCCTCCTCCTCCTCCTCCTCCTCCTCCTCCTCCTCCTCCTCCTCCTCCTCCACCTCCTCGTGCACTGACAGTCATCTGATGAATCAAACCTGAAAAGGCCCCTATTGCTTTCATGTTTGCGTAACCATAGTTACGCACATTTAAATAGGTAAGCACATCTGAGTTCTCCTCTCTTTCCATCCTTTTCTCAATTCCAGCTCATTAAATCTGTATGAACACAGAGTCACAGGATCCAGAGGCAGCAGACGAGCTTTCACCTGGTTTCTATCAGTGCTCAAAAACTCTTTAACATGTCTTCATGAGCTGGTTGTGTTTCAATTTGAAGGGGGATGAAGGTGTACTGGAAACATCTCTGAAGAGAAGAAAAAGGAGAGAAGAAGAAGAGAGAGGGAGGAAGGGGTGTGTCCGTGTGTTGGGTTTAACTAGTGTAAAATGTGGCGTGGAGCAGAAGAAGAAGAAGGAGAAAGAGGAGGAGGAGGAGGATGAAGAGGCGGCCCGTCCCTACAGGCTGTGTTGTACATTATCAATTATGTTGCTCTGTGTATGTGTGTGTGTGTGTGTGTGTGTGTGTGTGTGTGTGTGTGTGTGTGTGTGTGTGTGCGGGGGGCTGCTCTGCATTCTGACAGCTCTATGTAAATGCCTTCCTGGGGGCGATGACTTCACAGAGAAGGTCACCCTTCGTCCCCCGGTGCACATAAATGACTCTTTTATTCATTTTCAGGTTTACAAGAAGAGAGGAGGGGGAGGGGTTAACGTGGAGGGGGGGGGGAGGGTACAATTACCTGCAGCGGCCAATTAGAGGCGCTGCAGAGCTCCCTCCACTGACATACCACGCCATGAAGCCGCCATGTTGGATCAGCACGCGGTGCGGCCGTCCACGGTTTCACTTTAATAATTCATAGAAGGCTGGAAGAGCAGGGGGGAGGGATGGAGGAGAGGGGAGGGGAGGCGGCATGTTCCTCACTTTGTATGCATAAAGTCTGAGCATGTGAGAGCAGAGAGGGTCTGAGAGAGCGTGTGGGGGTGGTCATTAAGCGTATCAATAAAGGACTTACTGATCGGCCTCTGTTCTTTAGGAGTGTGTTTGGACTGAAGCCGATCATACGGAGAGGGACAGGACACGAGGGGAGAGACTGGGGGAGACATCACCAGATCACCAGATCACACAAATCAAACATCCTGAGAAAGTAAATCAATATGTGACAAACACTGAGCCATATGGAGAGCACACAAACAACTAGCTGCTAATCAGGCTAACATATAAATACAGTTATCATGTACTGAGTGTATAAACTGTGTGTCAGCTTCTCTGACCAGCTGTTAGTCCATAAAGCGTGCAGGCAGACAAACAGACTTTCTGTTTGATATTTACATGAACAAATCTCCAAAAGGCTCCAACACCACAAACCAAGAGGTTAAAGTTCAGGGAATGAATGAAATGAGTGGACACCTACTACTCCAAACCTGTCACTCAAAGAGGACACGCCCCTAGTCCTACCTCCCTTTACTGCTTAATCTAATGTAAACAAGTGAGTTGTATATAAATTCAGCCGTACAATTGTCATGAATAGAGAAATGAGCTAAAGAGACCCAAACTGTTTTTGTACCAGGCTGTAAACATGTTTATTTCTGCTGTAACATTTTAACATGGGGCTCTATGGAGACTGACTCACTGCAGGAGACACACTCTAGTGGACACTGGAGGAACTGCAGGTTTTGGGAACTTAACGTTGCCTTGTCTTTTAGTCCTCATGGGTTTTAACTGTTCATAGCTGATCCCAGGTCCGTTTCATTCACCTGTGTCTGCTGCAGGTGTACAAAGATAAACAGGAAGCTGTATCAGACAGATGGAGGGAGCTGCCTCACATGATGAAGTGTTTCTAACCCCTCCCTCCTCTACTCTCCACAGCAGCAAAAATCAAACCTAATCAATAAAAGTCATCTCTTCAGATGAACTCGAGCCATCGGGGGGAAGCAAAACTACTTTTACAGGACTCTGGGGAAAACAGCCCCCTCTCCCCCCTCCTTCACTCCCTCCCTCCCTCTCTTGTTGATCCACAGGAAAGAGAGAGCAGATGTTTTCAGAATGCAGAAATAACCTTAAAATTATCCAGAGTGTAAAAGTGAAGAAGGAAGAAGAAAGAGAGGATGCAGTGGAGAGGCATAGCGAGTATTTCTCTCCTCCACTGATAAGGAGGATATCATGGACAGAAAACGTATGAGCAGCTCAAGGACGTCCTTTGAGTTTCTCGTTTTATTGTGTTTCAACACAAAAGGAAGGAGTGAAGTGAACTCAGCAGCAGGAAGCGCTGAGCCCAGCCGCGCTCAGCTTAACTACACCAGGACGGGCTGGAGCCGGACATCTGATGTGCTGTTTGATTCATGTTTCTGCTCCCCTCTGCTTTCCCCCAACAAACACACACACATGCACGCACGCACGCACGCACGCATGCACGCACGCACGCACGCATGCACGCACGGTCTCCTCCCCACTTTACTCTCCCCGCTGAGTTAGGGATTGGGGAAATGCCCAGGAAGCAGAATCAGGTTAGAAGAAGTGTGTGTGGTGTGTGTGTGTGTGTGCGGTGTGTGTGCGTGTGTGTGCGGTGTGTGTGCAGTGTGTGTGTGCGGTGTGTGTGTGCGGTGTGTGGGTGTGTGTGTGTGTCGGGGGGATTGAGAGAGGGATGGTGAGAGGGTGGGGCTACAGGGCGCTGTCACTCACCATGATTGGTCGACGGCTCTGCAGTCTCTGGGAGGCCTGACAGCGAGCTGCTGGTCCTCTCGGCCTCGTGTCCACCGCTGTTCACCAGCTCACCCCGAAACTCATTTTTCTACAAACAGGAAGGGAGGACAGAAGGGGGAGGGAGGGAGAGGGGAGGAGGGGATTTTGGGAAGAAAAAAAAGAGATTTGTCATAGAAATCAACAGCATCAGCACCAGGAGGGGCGGCATGTGAGAGGGTGGGGGCTCACTTGAGGGAGGGTCGGGCACTCGAGCATGCTGCACACACTCCTTTATTAACTAAAGGAGCAGAGTGTATGCACACACACACACACGCACACACACACTAACACACGGCATGGTTAAGTGCCCACTGGGTCCCTGTCAGTCTGCTATTAAAAATCAATCAAATTTGCGCATTTTTATCGAGCTTTCAGGTGAAGTATAAGTGGAGGGGGGAGGAGCGAGGGGGAGAGGGGTGAGACGGTCATTAAATAATGAATCATACATAAATCAAGCCTCTTTTTCTCCCCCTCTCTCTCCTGTTTTCATCAGGTAATAGCTCTTCACTTCATCTCCTGAACACTGAGCACGAAACTACCCCACCATACACCTCGACCTCCTGGGAGTCGGACGCTGCTCTGACAACAAAGCAGGAAGCAGTCACAGCAGAGGAAGAGGAGGAGGAGGAGAGAGAAAGTTTGAGTGCTTTTCTTTGATCGCCTGAGGCTGAACTGTTCATCGAGTGCAGCAGTGAAACAGGAGTAGGTTGCTCTACACTGAAATCTGACTCTTTTTCAGAGAGATATAAACACACGTACCCCAGCTCTCATCTCTGTGTGTGTGTGTGTTTGTGTGTGTGTGTGTGTGTGTGTGTGTGTGTGTGTGTGTGTGTGTGTGTGTGTGTGGTGTGTGTGTGTGTGTGTGTGAGTGTGTGTGTGTGTGTGTGTAGCACAGCTCTGAGAGGATGTGCCCTTGAGTTTACAGTAACTCTTCTTCTGTATGGAGTGGCGGTCCGTCAGTCCTCAGAGAAAGAAACAGAGCAAGGTTTGGGTCAGCTGACTGCATTCAGGATGCAAATTAAAAGCTGCCTTCATGGAGGACGAGTAATGAGCCGAGATTCAGGACTCAGTAAACTCAGAGGAAATATTCAAACCAGTGAAGTTTGGATGTGAAAGGCTGAATAAATGTTTCTGATGTAAATATTCTGCAGCGTTTACACACAGAGCTCTCTGATCCTGAGGAGGGATCTCTGCACACTTACAGCTCAAGATGCATCAGCTCTTCTTTCTCTCCTTCTTTCTCTCCCTTCTTGTTGCTCTTAAAGAATCAGTGTTTCTCTCTGCACATGCTGTCCTGTCCGTGAACCTGCAGAGCATGCAGAGTGCACACAGAGCAACACCAATCAGAGAGCAAACAGCCGCTGAGACAACAAAAGAGAGTCCGTGTGTGAGTGAGGGTCCTGAAGCAGACCAGCCCTGCCCCTCCCCTCCTCCTCCCCTCCCTCCCCTCCACGCCCATCCTTACTTGCCCATCACATGCAAACCTAGCCAAAGCTCAGCCAGCACTCTGTAAAATGCTTGTTTATCAACTTTCACTCCCCTCCGAGAGAAAGTGATGACAGCAGCGTTCCTGCTGGTCTGCATCTCTGTCTCTGTCTGTTTGTCTTTCAGTTTCCTGACTCCTCACTTTCCTCTTCTTCCTCTCTCAAAGTGAAGAGAGCAGCCGTCCTGTATTGTTAGCATGGAGGCCGAGCAGCTGAGAGCCCTTCCTAAATGCCAGATATAAAACAGGATGGTGTGTCCGGGGGGGCTTTTGTCTCTGCTCACTCTGCTCACTGTGCTCCACCTGCCTGAAACATCAGCTCCTCAGAGTCAGAGATGGAGCTGCACTGACCTTTTTACTCTGCTCTGTTGTTTCATGAGAAACTGAACATCTGGATCCAGAGCAGATTCAGATACCTGATGTGAGTCTCATGAGCTCGCTCTCTGTCTTTGATCAGCCTCCTAAAGACTCGCAGCTCGTTATTTTACAGTGAGAATTGGAGGAGTAGGAGACAATTAGCCGTTCACCGGGGAGGTTTGGTTAATCAGAGGAGAGGGGGGCGTGAGTGGAGGAGGAGGGGGAGGGGCTGCATACGAAATGAATGGATTAAAAAAAGAATCTTTAACTGTCAGGAGTCTGTTTCTGTCACAGAGGACTGTTTTCCTCTAAGTCACACTCTGATTATTCAGTGTTTCATGCTGAAACGTTCTAACTCATAAAGCTTTACAATGAATGAAACTTTTAATTGTCTGTATGGATAGAAACGCTCTAACAGGAGACAAAGTTTGGGCCTGAATAACAGCATTAACTCTGGGCGGCTTACAGTACGGGACAATGGAGCAAAGAGGCCTAAATCCATAGTTAGATTAAATACCCGGCTGAAGCGTCTGTAACAGTATTAGTGTAGATACAGGGCGGGGGCCAGCTGTACACTCCTGCTCCTGTTAAGAAGGATTCACACACAACTTAGTATGATTAGAGCGAGCCGGCCGGAGACGCAGAAATCAAAAGTTGTGGAGCGGGACAAGCTTGTGTTACCCGCTGCTTTCTTTCTCTGTCCCAGGTAAAAAAAAACAAAACGAGACAGCAGATTATGTGACAGATGTGAAAATTGGATTTGAGATTCGGAGAAGTCATCGTCTGAGTTTCCAGGTCAGATCAGAGAGAGGCAGTTAACTTCCTGTCTGCCTGTCTGTATATCTGTCTGCCTCTCTGTCTGTCTGTCTCTCTGCCACCCCCCTCTCTGACCTGAGTAACGTCTCAGTTATAAAACAGACCTGCATGTGTCTCTGCCTCCAGCTGCACTTTGCAATGCTCTCCACATTTCTCCACGTCAGGATTTTTCGCTCTGCCATTTGGAGGACTCGTGCATATTTGGCTTACTTTTGAATTAACTTTCTCTTTTTTATTTATTTCTCTTTAAGCGCGGGGCATGAAATTCATTATTTGCAGGCTTTCATTAGAAACGCGTCCTCTGGTTGAAAGGCGGGCGGCCCTGACCTTTGCTTGTTCTGCTGAGGTTTCTGATAGGCTTTGAATGACGAGGGCGCAATTTGGCCCCAGCTGCTCCTCCAACATGTTTATTGCTCTCCTCCTCCTCGTCCTCCTCCTCCTCCTCCGGCACCTGCTGTCCTCACTGCCGGCTATTCATCCCTCATAAAGAGAGAGGTTTGCTGCTATCTCTTAAACACAAGCAGCTCCATCTGAGGGCCTCTGCACAGCCTCAGTGACAGCTCACAGCTCACATAACCTAATTCTGTAATAATCCCTGAAAGTAGGCTACACCTCTCAAAGTAAACACAAGAACAACAAGAGCTGCAGACACCACATCAGCCTCTGATGAAACAAAATATATCTGCTCTGAAATCTGCAGCTCAGAGCAGGACTGACCAAAACTTTCACCATCAATCAATCAATCAATCAGTCAATCAATCAGTCTGTCAGTAAACAAAGTGTCACAAAATGTAGAAAAAGCAGAGCTTAGCTTCTCAGAGAACAAAGCGACAACTTCAATTATTACCAACCATCAGTCCAAACACTGAGTCTGTGTTTACTGTCAGAATTAAGGAAAATATCAAATCCATCCAACACTCTGAACACTTCACATTAAATAACTCAAACATGATTCAAACATGAAGTCTGAGTTGCAATAAGATCTTTTCTTTCATAGATCAGATGAAAGTTGGAAACAGCTGCAGCTCTGTGAAGCTCTGTGTGTGTGTGTTCTGGTGATGAAGTGATGATGAAGAAGACACTCCTCTGTGCATTTTAACAGACTGATAAACATTAAATAATAAAAAACTACTTCACAGAGGATAAGTTTCAGAAGCTAGAGAAACAGGTAATATAAACACATGTTTTTATCTCTGAGAATCAGACCGGGCATCACGTGATTTTAAAGCCAGATGTTTCTTCAAACAGAAAAAGTGATGAAGATGATGATGATGATGGATTTACTCTTACACTTAAACACAGTGTATGAGCTTAACTCTCGGCTGAACTTTGATAAATCCACTCTGATCGCTCTAACAGGCTCGTGCACACAGCGGAGCGGGTGACATAACACTCCGTATCTCCATCCTCATCTCTTTCCTCCATCTTAGGACGCAGGTGCTCTGACAGAGCGCGAGGCGCACACACAACATTACGTGGCCATCTAAGCAAAGCAAAGGAGGAGGGGAGGGGGGCGGGGTGGGGGTGTGGATGGAGAGTGGTAAAGACAAACACACCGCGCACATCCTACACCGCACAGCCCCGACAAACCCGCAGAAACACGCAGCTCGGTGTTTCTCTGCAGCTGTGAGCGGCTGACATTTAAAGAGAGCATCTCTGTTTCTGCTGCAGAGGATCAAATGGACAACCCCTCCCTCTCCCACTCCTCCCCCCTCACACACACACACACTCCATCCTTCCATCCATCCATCTGTCCGTGCGTCCACACACACTCTCTCTCACACACACACAGCGCACACACACACGCCCACTGTATTCCGTGGTAATAACAGATTCTCTGCTGAACTCTAAAGATAGAAGTCTGACTTTACTGTAACATCACAAACACACACTCTGCTCTCTCCCGGTACAGCACCGGGCTCCGTTATTCCTGGAGATACAGAAGGTGAGAGTAGAGGACAGAGTGCACGGTACAGTCAGGTGTGACTCACAGAGCATCACCGGAGAGAAAATAGTCCGTTTTTATACCGAGCAGAAGTGTGCGTAAACACACAACACGGAGCTGTCAGGAAGCGCCATAGTGGGTTTGTTCCCCTTATTATTAATTATAAAAACAACATCCTCACACTACCACGACATGTAAGAATATTAATAAGATTGAAAACAAATCTGCCCTTCAAAGGATGAAAATCAGTCCAAAGAGTGATCAAAATCTGAGCGGACAGGAAGTTTTATTTTCGAGGAACCATGAAAATGAAGATGTGGAAAAAAACAAACCGACTGAGAATCTTCCTCTCAGAGCTGCTCATCAAAAACCGAAAGAGAAAATAAATCAAAGTTATGTAAATCATATTTCAGGTAAATCTTGTAAAAGATTTTTTTAAAAGCGCGTTCGTTCTCATCTTTACCTTTAATTCAACAATCTCTCCGCGGAGCTCCGGCGCTGCGTCCTCGAGGTGCTCACGGAGTTGCAGGTCGTTTTCAAGGAGTTTGCTACAAAGATATCCCGAGTAAAGGTTTTAAAAATCTCCTCTATCCCGTTCCAAACGTCCAGATGTGATCGATAAGCAGCGCGGTAGAGTTCGCTCCTTCGGGTGGCCTCTCCTCTCAGCGCTCCGGCGCACGGATCCGGATCGACGCGTTCAGATCTCACTTGTTTGTAAGCACAAACATGGCTTCATTTGCCTTTGTCAGCGAGAAAAAACGTAATATTGACTTACCTTTCCCTCATGAGCCATTGTACCCCCCTCCATCCCCTCTCCACACCCCCATCTCCTCCCTCCGCCCTTTGCCATGACATCACGGAAGCTGTAGTAAAAGCTCCAGCATCAGATGGGCAGGGCTTCAGGTCCCCCCCTTACTACACACTGACTCAATGGGCACACACTCCCCCTCTCTCTCTGCCTCCCTCTCTAAACACACACACACACACACACACACACACACACACACACACACACACACACACACACACACACACACACACACACACACACACACACACAGCTCATCTGAGCCAATAACAGCAGATTTCTGCAGCGAGCACGTTTTTACAAACAACTCAAACCTGCGCCATCAAACGGACACCGGTTAGAACAGCTCAGCCCCCTCACCCCGACAACTTCTTCAGATAGGCTACATCACAGAGGTTACAGCTACTGTAATCCTGCTACCCCCACACGTCCTGCACAGTGGTACCGTCCAATAATTCATTCAGGGGACATTTTTCTTCCTCGGACTGGGAATTGATGTAGTAGTTGTATGCAGAGTTAGAATATGCGCGGTGCATCTGATAACGTGAGGGCCATACAGGCAGCTGGGAGCTCTAAAAACATCAGCGAGGCCCTGGGGAGGGACGGCTGCACGTGCACATATCTATTTAAATGATCACAGAGCAATAATGCAGCAGAGAGCCGTTTACAGCCATCAGCTGCTTTAAATAAGACTGATCACTGATCTGTTTCAGGAGAGCCATGTGTCACACACACAAACTGTAAACTTGGAGGTTCTCCCAAATGTTGCTCGCGCGGTGCCTCTTCTTCTGCTGCTGCTGTTTTGAAACCATTAGTGGAAATGACAACCATTCATTACAAGCCATTTGAGAATAGTCCTCACAAATGCCATCCTTTATCTGCTGTCTCCACGCCACGCACGCGGGGAATATTCAAAAAGCCCAACCTTCAGCTTTCAGAAATTCTATTAAATTCTTATCTCTGTGCAGCAGGCTCTTTTTGTGCGATCCCATTGTTATGCATTGGAGCTGAAATCAATCACCGGCCGTGCACGCGGCATCACCATCATTTCAGAGTGTGTGTGCGCTCAGAGCGTCAAACAACAGCAGCAGCGACAGGCCAGTAAACAAAGAGAGAAATATGAAAACCCCGGGCCCGGATCCAGCAGCGAGTCCGTGCGGGAGGCCGGGCCCGCAGGTCAGGTGCGGGACTGAGCTGAGGGGCCGCAGCGGGGCGCGAGGGCCCGTTTGAAACATGAGTGAAGATTACAGAGATAGAAAGTGTTTGAACAGAGAGGTGGAAACACTCAGAGATGCTGCTGCTGATGCTGCTCCTGCAGTCAGATTCAGCACTGCGGACAGCTCCTCTCTGCTGACAGAGAGGTCAGAACCACGGACAGCTCCGAATCGACAGACCTGCTGCTGGTCTTAGATCAGCTGAGTAAGGAAACAAAGGCCTGACCCTGCTCTGTGCTCAGACTGAAGATCTATCTCTTTAACTTTAATTTAATCAAAGATCAGAATCATCACCAAACACCGGATTTATCCTCAACTCATCACATCTGCTCCGCTTTATTTCAAGCACTTCACTTTGTTACACTTTACTTTTCAAGGACACTTTTAAAATTGAACACATATTTCCTTTTGAAAAACAAAACTTTATGAACAAGTAAATTTAAATCAACTTTATCAAGCAGAATTATCGAAGCTTATAAGCTTATACTTGAACTGATGACAAGCTATAACCTGAAATCTTCACTTTTAAACATTTTTGTCATTTATTTTTTAGTCTTTCTGAGCAGGTCTATAAGCTTGAAAAACACGATGACTAAAGTTTAAAAAAGTAATGGCTTAATATCTTATATACTTTTTGTTTTGTTATTTAAATGAAAGAAACAAAAAAACTATTGATGTTTCTGATCTGTCTCTAAACCAAATAAGACTGAAATTAATCCAAACTTTCACATGTTGCGGGTTGCAGGTTATTTTAAATATTATTGTTTCTTTCTTCTTTTAGAATATGAACATTTGTCTGTGTTGTTAAAACCCTTGTTACTGGTTGAATTTAACTCAGATATGATAATCTCCGCTTCTCTTTGTTACAGACGGAAAATCTGACATCTTATATTATTAAACTTATTATTAAACACGGTTAACTGAATTGATCCAGATTCCTTTACCATAAGATAAAATTTAACAAAAAAGGTTAGTTTATAAACTATTATCTAGTTTTGTCTTTTATTTAATTTATCCATTCAAATATAAACCTCTGCTCTCTGTGAAGAACTTTCTAACTCCAAACTTTTATTCACATCGTTAATAAACTAAAGTCTAAACTCCTGTTCCCACGCTGCTCAGCTGTAACAGATAAAGTCATCAGTCTGATCATGACTTGAACTCAGTGAACCAATCTGAGTCTGTCAGATCCAGCAGCTGCTCTCTAACTTTCCTCCTCTCTCAAAGTCTGCTCTGTGCAGATGCAGATGGCGCAGGCCCGCAGCCTTTCTGTGACGTCACGCAGCCTATAGAGATCGTATGGTGCGTATATTGTGCGGGGCTGCAGCAGTATAAATATTAGATGGAGCAGCAGCTGACTGGGCGCTGAGGTCGGGCCGGGGGAGGCCCCTGCAGTCCCTCGACAGATGGAACAAGCCGACAGACTAACACAACAAAAAGTTTTTAATAAGCCCGCAGCTTGGCATTGTCCCCACGGTACCGGGGCCACACAGGCCCCTAGGGGACCAACTGTCCTTTGTCTGGACGGGTCTTAGCACGGGGGTGAAGTTTAGCTGCAGTCTGAGGCTTTTAGGACAAGTTTACTCAGAAGTGATAGAGATATAAACTCTTTCTGCAGAGAGCTTCAAGTTTCACAGTTAGGCTACATCTGGAGATCAGACAAGTTTACGCTGCTTCAGTTCTCCACTGAGAACAGATCACATACTTTATTTTACTTATATTTATAAAGAAAGAGACAAAATCTAAAAAGAGTTATTTTTTCTGTCTGCTTCATATTTCTGTAACAGGTGTAAAGACACCTTAAAGAGGCAGAGCAGCGGTACGAACTTCATCACTCATACTTTCTAAATACTACACAGTCTAACTCAGTCACGGATGCCGGGGCACAAAGTTTCCTCTTAAAGTTTCTTCTTGAAATGAGAATGAAATCAAAGATACGAACCCAGAAAAGTGCGGCACAGCTTCATGTTTGCGCTCTCCTCCTCTCTCTCTCTATCTCTCTGTTCAGTCCGCAGCGGCCGCACTCCCGCTGCCAAGTTTACTTCTGCCGAACAAAGTTGCTCAAACTTTAGATCAACTTCCCCCGGAGAGGAGGGGAGGGCTGATGGGCGGGGCTTAATGTTGACTGACAGCCTCGGGAGCCAATAAGATGCGGTTATCTCCTGATCTGGAGCCAATAACAGCCTGCCAGTCTCAGCTTTCAACAACAATAGAGTGAAGAGCAACAAAGAGCATCTGCTGCGCCCGGCAACTTCTCACACTAAGCCTCCCCCTAACCCCCCTCACCCCCAGCCATCTGATAAATACTTCACAAACAAAACTCCGTCTGAAAATCAAAACTTCTCTTTTATTTTGTTGTGTTCTTGTATTTTACTCTTTTCGGTCCATTTTGAGCATTAAAATAAAGAACGGACTTTAAGGCATTCTTCAAACGTATCTGAAAATCAGGATTGCATGGTGATCATAAAAGAAAAGTTAATTTAAGATCAGCTTTTTTTATCCTTTACATTTTATAAAAGCCCACAGGTCAGAGTGGAGGAGGACAGAAACCTGTCAGTGTTTGATGATGAAAATAAAAAATAAAAGATCAAAATAAATAAAACAAAAAAGCTGGAGCTGCAGAGAATAAAATCAAAGCTTACAAATCATCGAAGTGTAGCTTCCACTCACGTAAAACAACACAGGACATTAGATATCAGGACATTCTTTACTTTTATTTACACAGAAACATTATATTTTATTCGAGTTCCCAGATAAGGTTATATGAAACTGGTCCTAGTCAAAGATTATAACAGACCATGAGAAGCGGTATAATTTGATGTATAATAACAGATGTAGGGATAATTTCAGTGAGTCAGAGGAACATTTTCTCTCTATCTGGAGCTCTATTCAGAGTGTCTGAGAGTCTGGGACGGACAGACAGGTCCTCCCTCCCCGGAGCAGATGGTCTGCAGATAATGAGCTCTCCCATTGCTCCCATTACCCCCATCCCAGTCTCTCCAACCAGTACTGGGGGGTAAAAGCAGCTCACCTCTCTCTGCCTTTATTCTTCATCTCTGCTCTGCAGTTTTCTACCAAGAGCTGTTTCTTATTAAATAACTTTAATCTTGTACATATGTTTATATGATGAGAATATTTATGAATGTGTGGCATCAAATTAAGGCCTGCTCTGACTCTGCCAGTCATAAAACCAAAGTTAATTCATCAATAAACTCATTATGAGATTTATTCTGACTCCATCCTCTGTGAAGTGTGGAGAACTCCTCAGACTTCATTTTTATCACTGATGTTAAACAAACTAACCTCAGAGGCCTGCTGATATGTTTCATTCAAAAACTTTATCAATAAACTACTGAAAAACTTTAAGGAAATAAAGGTTTTCATTATAATTTTAATAAACGTATTTAAATAACAAAAGGAAACTTAACTCTCCTAATTTAATATGAATATCATAAAATGTGTGCTTCATCATCCTTAACTAAAGTAAGCTAATTTCAACAAATTAAGACTAATCTAAAATAAACATATCTAAACTAAACTAACTCAACTAACTAAAACTGACTAAAACTAACCGTAACTCTTTCAAACTAAACTGTAAAAAAAAACGAAAAATAAAATGTAGGCTTATTTTAAATCAAATAAACAAGTTAAACAGTTTATTTGATCTTTGAATTTCAAATTTAAACTAAACTAACCTTTACTCATTTAAATTAAACTAAACTAAACATACTTTATTTAAACTAACCTAAACTTAACTTGACTTATTTAAACTAAATTAAATTAAACTAAACTAAAATTATTAAAATTAAAATAAAATGTACTTATTTAAAACTAAAATAAAATTAACTTATTTAAATTAAAATAAAATAAAATAAACTATTTAAATTAGAATAAACTAAAATTATTTAAATGACACTAAACTTAACTTATTTTAACTGGTGTTAACTAAACTTAACTTAACTAATTTAACTACACTAAATTTATTTGAACTATTGTTTTCTAAACTAAACTTATTCAAACTAGTGTTTACTAAACTAAATAGAACTTATTTTAAGTAGTGTTTACTGAACTAAACTTAATTATTTAAACTAATGTTAACTAAGAAAACCTTAACTTAGTTGAACTAGTGCAAAATTCAATTAAATATATCTATATATCTATTTAAAGTAGTGTTAACTGAACTACACTTGACTTATTTAAACTAGGGTTAACTAAACTCAACTTAACCTATTTAAACTATTGTTAACTAAAGTTAACTTAAATTATTTAAACTAATGTTATCTAAAGTAAACTTAACTATATAAACTAGTGTAAACTCAGCTAAACATTATTATTTAAAGTAGTGTTGACTGAAATAAACTTAACCTATTTAATCTAATGAGTAAACCTATTTAAACTAAACTTAACTAATTTAAACTAGTGTTAACTAAACTAAACTGAACTTATCTAAACTTTTATAAACTACAGTAAACTTGATTAACTTAATTTATTTAAATGAATTTTAACTCAACTAAACTTATGTAAACTAAACTAAACTTATTTAAAGTAAACTACACTCAACTTATTTAAAGTAAATTATCCTTAACTTATTTAAACTGGTTTTAACTAAACGTATCTAAATTAAACTAAACTTAACTTACTAAACTAGTATTTACTAAACTAATTTAAACTAAACTAAACTTGTTTTATTTTCAGTTAACACATCAGGAATAAAACAGAAGCAAAAAAAATCCCTCAGAAAACCGGAATCAGAATTAAATGAAACATTTTTTAATTTTCACCAAACTGAACAAACTCAAACTGAAGTGAACTGAAGCTGAATGTAACTTAAGAGAACTCATGAAATCTCACAAACTATCAGCTCAAAGTAACGCTACTCAGCTGAACTAACCAAACTGGATTTCCCTAAAACTACACTTCAACCTGCACATCGCATCGTCTTGCAGAGTGAGGTGAGACTGAAACTACAGAGAGACCAGGAGACGGAAAGAGACAAACTCATACAATTAAAAAAAAAATGCTTCTGTCGCTACATCCAATCACTTCCTGTCCACATCTTCAACCTGCCACCAAAACACAGGGTTCATTTTGTGTGTGTGTGTGTGTGTGTGTGTGTGTGTGCGTGTGCGTGTGCGTGTGCGTGTGTGTGTGTGTGTGTGTGTGTGTGTGTGTGTGTGTGTGTGTGTGTACGCGCGTGAGTGCGTCTGCTGTGTCTCCATCACTAGTTTTTATCTGCAGATAGCAGACGGACTCTTGAACACACACGGCTCTCATTAGCCTGTTAACTTCACAATAACCCCCCCAACACACTCACACCACACACACAAACACTAACACCCCCCCCACCCCACCCACACATACATACACACACAGAAATGAATGCACCCCCCCCCCCCCCACCCCCTTGTATAACAAGCAGCTGAACTCTGATTTACCCTCCAGCTGTCCTCAGACACCGGTGACAATAAAGTTTAAACACACACACACACACACACACACACACACACACACACATACACAGAGATAAGCAGAAGACAGGACCTTGTTGAGAAAATGACCCGTGTGAGTTAATTAATGTAAATGTGTCTCTGCTTCCTCATCATCATCATCATCATCAGTCAGAGGTCTTTTTTTCCACTCCCACGCTTGCACATTATTCAACATCTGGAGGAGAGAGAGCTCAGAGACATGAGGGTCAGCGCTCTGCAGCAGAGAAACTCTCTCCGTCATGAATCTGCTCGTCTTAAAGAACAAAGTTTGAAGGATGAAAAAGTCTGAGGAGGAACAGAGGAACTTTCCCTCACAGATGGACGTTTGACTCCACACTTTCTCTCTAATAACAGTCAGGTTCAGAACACCATGACTTTATCACCCCTCCCCTCTCTCTCCCTCCCTCACCCCCTGCCTCGCTCTCTCTTTCTCTCTAATATCCGTGCAGCAGGATCATACCCATATCTGTCAGCTCCCATTAGACACAGATTACTTCACATGGACTTAGAGAGGATTCAGATCTGTGTCTGCTCTGCATTCAAACACTTTAAGATCATGATTTTAACAGCAGAGTCAAACCAAGAGCTCATTATACACACACTTTAAATGTCCAGAGTTATTAGCATTTTGAAAAGTAAGTTTTATTGGAAGTTTCTGAGTCACATGACCATCTGTTAACATGAGGGAGGGGTCAGTGAGCTGCAGGGAATGAACATCCATCCAGACTGTAAGAGGACAGAGGAAGCAGAGGACAGGGATGAGACTAAACCTGAGATCAACAGAACAAACTTCAGACTCAGAGAGTTTAGTCTTTTTATTCACTACATTCATTGATATGAAAAAACTGTAATGTTCTGTAAAAAGGAAACAAAGTTTAAGAAGTCTAAACTAACTTTTCTTATCTGAGTCTGTCATGTTTTATTCGCAGGTTAATGTGAGCCTAACTCCTCTCTCCTCCTCTCTCCTCCTCTCTCCTCCTCTCTCCTATCTCCTCCTCTCTCCTCTGTCCTCCGATCTCCTCCTCTCTCCTATCTCCTCCTCTCTCATTCTGTCTCCTCTGTCCTCCCCTGTCCTCTGTCCTCCTATCTCCTCCTCTCTCCTCTGTCCTCCTTTCTCCTCTTCTCCTCTGTCCTCCTTTCTCCTCCTCTCTCCTCTGTCCTCCTATCTCCTCCTCTCTCCACAGTCCTCTCTCCTCCTCTGTTTTCTCCTCTCTTCTTGCCGAATTAAGTTTCACATTGTATTAATTCCCATTGAAACACTTTGTTTTGTGCAGGTCACGTCCAGAAAAATAATTCATAATTAAAAATGGTATTTTTTAAATCCTACATACCCTTCATTTGTCTCACTTTAACTCTGTGTCTGTTTAATAAAGAATATGTTTTCAGTGTTAAATATTTAGTGCCTTGTGTCTCGGTGTTTAAAATACGTCACCTCATGTTTTTAGTGTCAGATATTTGAACCTGCATGCAGGCAGAGACACATTTCTGCCTTTAAGATGCAACCAGTACACAATTAAATATTTTCTGCTTTCACTTCAGGTGATGTTTGGAACTTTGTGTGCAGGAGGGCTACAGGTCTGTTCAGATAAAGAGCACCGCTCTTAAGAACCGGACTGACAGAGCCCTGAAATGAACTGGACTTCAGGTTCAGACGTCTGAACTCTCACTTCTACACCAGGAAGTGACACGTTGTGTAAATCAGTCTTATACAAGCATCTTGTCTGACTTGTCTGTGCTTGGAAACATCATGTAAACTATTTATTTACAATGTTATTATTTTCTGCTAATCAAATAAAAAAATGTCACCTTGACATTTTTATTACATTCCTGATTCATAACGTGTGTACGCTGTGTAAATCTGAAACACAGGCTGATCCTTCTTATGTTTTCATTTCAAAATGAGATGAAGAAAATACTTTTAATATTCAAACTGATCCGCGGTCTGACTTTGATGCAATCTGGATCTTTTTCTGTAATGCGTATTTTAGTTTTCACAAAGCTCAGCTGAGCTTCAGCAATGCATCAGGAACTGCTTCACTTCTTCAGGTAAAAACAGTGAACTGGTCCTTTAAAGGACCAACTTTGTGTTTCTATCAAAGTAACTCACTCTGATGAAGACACTCAGCGCTGCTGGCTCTGCATTACTCACTTATTACTCTCCTCCTTCAGCTCTCTTTGTGTGACTTATGAATTTTTAACAGTCGTGCACGCACGCATGCATGAGCGCACACATACACACATGTGCGCGCGCACACACGCACGCACGCACGCATGCACGCACGCACGCACGCACACACACACACACACACACACACACACAGAGTGAAAGCAAAAGGCCGACAGACAGACAAAGTTTGGTCTGGATGCCAGTTTGGATGACCGTCATCTCTAGAGACCCCCTCCCTGCTCGCCCAGCCTGAGCTACAGCTTGGGCCTC
>NC_048282.1:12747469-12759969 GCF_009762535.1 Notolabrus celidotus | reverse complement strand
GCCTCCTAGCCAGCAGTTACAGTGTTCCCGCCTGTCAATCAAGTCAGCTGTGCCTCTCATTCGAAGACTCGTAATCTCAATATCTTCAAAATTGCCGCGTTCGAAAAAAAAATATATATATCTGAACTCCATTAAATCTTTTGTGCCACAATAGCCTATCAGCGTGCAGATCCTCGGACTAACAGAGGTTCATTCATCTGGAAAATATAGGCACATTGATTATATCTCATTATTACCCAACTCTTTTACAGATCTTTAGGCTGCGCAAGATGCTTGATTCTGATTGGTCAAAACCCCTTGACAACGGTTATTAGCTTTCACTAACATGAGCAACGCCAGAGGCAAACTGGTCAAACCGTTAGCTTCCGTTAGCATCAAAACAATGTAGCTAAATCATTAGCGTCGGTTAGTATGCTAAATTTGCAGGCTACGGACATCTTCATATTGGATCCTGTTCAGCATTATCAACAACGGCAGCAGAGCAGGTGAGTGCAACTTTAGGTTACTGGTCAAGTAAAAAAAAGAAACTTAAACCCTGAGCGGTGGATTTTTAAGTGTCTGTCCAGTAAACTGTGAGATATCTGAATCAGTAGGACTCAATCAGAGAGTTTAGCTGCTGCAGAGCATTTTAGACGGAGAGACTCTGAGCTCAGTGTGTGTTCAGGAGTTTGAAAGTTTGCCATGCAGCATGTTCAACAGAATTAAGCCACAGATAACTTCACATGTTACAGTTTCAAACCTCGTGTCTCAGATTTATGAAGAGCTGCACTAACTGGAGCACAGACTGGAGGACAGAGTCTGCAGAGAGACAAGGGACTCTGATTCATGAGGAGAAGTCTAAACATGGAAAAAATATTAGAAGCTTTATTTCTATAAACTTCATTACTGCAAAGAGCTCACACTGGTCATGTGATGTAAGCCCCTCCCACAGAAACAGAAACACCAACGTGATTTCAGGAGTGACAGATGAGGTAGTTGTTTTCTATCCCAACTACAGGAGTTTCCTGTTGGCTCAGAGTTAGCTGTTAGCATTCAGTGCTCTGCTGAAGAGTGAACAGGTGTATTATAGAGTATGAGCTCTCTGTCTGTGTGATCAATGCTCTGCTGATCAGCTCTCAGTCTGGGCTCAGACGCTGTGACAGCTGATAGAGCTGCAGACTGATGACTGCAGATGAAAAGTAATTACCTGAACACACTCCTGATGTTTCAGAGAACAGACAGGTGTGAGGATCTGTGCTGCTGATCAGCTGATAAATAAACTCATTAAAGCTTGTTTACATTATTCATCATGAGTTCACCTGTTCACCCTGCACACAGCTGACATCAGGTGACTCTCCTGCTGTATACCTGGTGGGTATTCTGAAGACAAACAGCAGGATCTGAGTTTTATTTGATGTCCGATGTTAGCCATGCAGTGCACAGCTCCTCTGCAGCGTTGTGAAACACAAACTGAGGCTGCAGCACGGCGGCTGACGATAACGTGTCTCAACACTGATGTTCTCTTAAATCTTAAACCAGCGTAAGGGAGGACGGCATGTCCACAGTGAACAAGAGGAAGCGTCTGATCTCATGTTCTTTATCTGGAGTGGAGGGTTTAGTGACAGCATGCAAAGGCCAAGCATGGAACAAATTATCTGAGCCGTTTTTAGTGAAGTCCTATGTCTACCTGTACGAATCACAAGAAAACTGAGTCACTGTCTTTAACGGTAAACATGTTTACGCTCACAGCAGCGTGTTAGAGCAAACATCACTCCTGTTGCATGGCAAAGAAACGTTTTCAGAGTTAAATTAAATATATGCAAACCATAGTTTGTCTCAGGGCTGTCATCACAACAGATTCTCACATTATGAATATCAGGGCCGATAAAATGCATGATTACAATATTATGATGATATTTGCAGGAAACTTAAGAAGAAAAAAACAAGTTCAGAGAAGTTGATTCATAAACTTTATAAACACATCTGACCTCATCATCCATCTCTAACTTTATGTTTTATCTGCTACACAGCCCCAAGACACAAACTGCAACTAAAGCTACTTCATCTGATTCTGAGTAACTCATCATCCACAAACAAGTCTGTTTGACTAAATCCAGAACACCCCCAAACTGGAGAGAAGGCTGTGTTTGGCTGCAGGTAGAGTACCTCGCTTTAATCTGTCATCTCCTCAGACATGATCTACGCTGCAGGAGCAGCAACACACCACAGTGAAGGCTAGCTAGCTTGTTACTTCTTCTGCTGCAGCTGCTTCTGCGTCTTCCCTGTTTTATGGAGGGTGGCAAAAAAACATAAAAAACACTACCGATTCATCTGTAACAGGGCCTGACTGTTGGATTGTTGCCTCGTCATGAAGAAAAGAGCTGATTTGTGAACTTGTCTCAAACTTTATTTTGACTGGTCCAGTTTACACCTGTCCATTTCTCACACACACTAAGTTACAATCTGTGAATCCGAAGCACACACACAAACACACACACACACACACACACACACACACACACACACACACACACACACACACACACACACACACACACACACACACAGACTCAGTGTGATGCTTTACTTGGTATGACACACAGCCTGAGTCTCTCTAGGGCTGATGGGTAACTGAGGCACTCACACACAGATTGGGCAGCAGAGTCATGCTGAGTCCTCAGTCTGGCTTAATGCCCCGACCCTCTAGCAGCACACTGACACACACACACACACACACACACACACACACACACACACGCTCTCACA
Source organism: Notolabrus celidotus (assembly GCF_009762535.1). Classification (NCBI taxonomy): domain Eukaryota; kingdom Metazoa; phylum Chordata; class Actinopteri; order Labriformes; family Labridae; genus Notolabrus; species Notolabrus celidotus. The sequence continues at coordinate 12,757,224 of NC_048282.1, read as the reverse complement.
AACACACTAAAAAACAAATGGCAGTTTCACACACACACTCAGAGAAACACATGCTTACTACGCCCGCGCAACATGTGCACAAGTCACAAACCAACACCTCACTAATGTTTGTTACCAACGTTAACACACACTAACAGACTGTCTGTACTCTATAAAAACACTCACACACACGCACACGCACACAGGCACGCACGCACGCACACACACGCACAAACACACAGACACACACACACAAACACACACACACTGCTTGTAGTCACACTTTCATCTATTTCTTCATCACAGCATGCCCCAACAGGTCTTCCTCTCCTCCTCTATCACTCCTTTCTCTTCACTCCTCTCGTCTTGTAGGATTCAATTCAAAAAGCTTTATTGGCAGACAATCTGAGCGACATCAAAGAATCAAACTACAAATCAGCTGAGAATATATTAAACAATCAGGAGCAGTAAAAGAACGTCGATAAAAGAGCAGCCTGTTTATTCTTTTCTTATTTTAATTCATTCATTTACTCATGTCATTTACTCTCTTTTTTCCTTTCTCCCCTGCCTTCTTTCCTATCCCTTAATCTCCTCTCCTCTGCCCTCTCCTTATTTCCTCTCTCCTCTCCTCCTTCTCTTTCCTTGTTTTCTCTTCTCTCATATCTTCCCCTTCCCATTCCTTGTTTCCTCTCCTCTCTCCTTGTTTCCCCTCCTCTCTCCTTGTTTCCTCTCATCCTTCCCACTCCTTGTTTCCTCTCCTCTCTCCTTGTTTCCCCTCCTCTCTCCTTGTTTCCACTCATCCTTCCCACTCCTTGTTTCCTCTCCTCTTTCCCTGTCCTTGTTTCTTCTCCTCCCTCCCTCTCCTTGTTTCCTCTCCTCTCTCTTTGTTTCATCTCCTCTCTCTCCTCTTCTTGTTTCCTCTCCTCTCTCTTTGTTTCATCTCCTCTCTCTCCTCTTCTTGTTTCCTCTCCTCTCTCCTTGTATCCTTTCCTCTCTCTACTCTTCTCCCTCCTCTCTCCTTGTTTTCTCTCTTCTCTCTCCACTCTCCTTGTTTCCTCTCCTCTCTCCTTGTCTCCTCTCTCCTCTCTCTCCGCTTGAGGCAAACAGACTCGGCCCTCGGCGACACTGAAGTCTCTTCTGCTCTTCTTTACTCTCCCCCCTCCCTTCTTTCTCCCTTTCTCTCCATCCCTCTTTCCTGGCGTTCCTCCAGTTTAAACAGAAGGCAGGCTGGGGGAGAGAGCGGGGAGTTAGAGGGGGGAGTTAGAGGGGGGAGAGAGGCCGTAGCAGTGTGAGTGCTGCATGATTCATGTTGGCCTGTAATGAAGCCGCTCCACTCTTTTAAGTGTTTGCTGTATAATGGAGTTTCAGGGACAGGCCTATCATTTTCTCCTAATAGTGCTTTCTCCGCCGCACGCCATGACCCCTCTCTCCCAGCCCCCGCCCCCCGCACCCCCACTGTGGTAACTGCACATTACTGACACACACGCACACACACACACACACACGCAGCGATTACCGACAGCTGCGGGAGTTTCTGAGCGGCGAAAGTGGCCAATTTTCTCTCCCTTCCATTTAAACAACAAACAGGGCGTCGTGTTAAAACGGGCGAGCGGAGAGAGAGAGGGGAAATTGGGCTGATAAGGGTTATTGTGAATCAGGGGGGAGAGGGTGAGCTGCTGGGGAGAGGAGGCAGCTAGCGGCCTGCAGTCATTTTAATATTCTCGAGGTATACTCAGAGAGAAACACTCCAAGAAAGAAATCATGTTCACAAAACACAGAGTCCTCACAAGAGGACATATTCAAATACTATATGAAGTGTGTGTGTGTGTGTGTGTGTGTGTGTGTGTGTGTGTGTGTGTGTGTGTGTGTGTGTGTGTGTGTGTGTGTGTGTGTGCGTGTGTGTGTGCCTGCGTGCGTGCACGCGGGCCAGAGCAGATTGCAGAGTGTGTGTACAGACCAGACCTGAGATTACTGAACAGATTGCACAGCTGGCAGGCAGCCCTCTCTCTTCACATACACACATACACACATACACACATACACACACACACGCAGACACAGACACAGACACAGACACACACACACACACACACACACACACACACACACACACACACACACACACACACACACACACACACACACAGAGCCAGAAAAACAAATATTGACAGAGTATTGATCCTGGGTGTATCGGTCCATATTGAGGACACTAATGCAGGAACATCATTCAGCTGCACGTGTTGAATCAGGCCGTCAATGCTTCTCTGATGAGACATTTTTTTAAAAACAGAGGGATCCCAGAGATCAGGAGAGACCACAGATACAGAACTGATCACATGATCCATCACATGATCATCAAATGAGGAGCAGCCAATCAGAGATTTACCCTACATACCTGAAATTACATCTCAAACATCTTTCTGCAGGAACATGGATTTCTGAATTTTTGTGAGCGCTATTCCTTCAGTTTGAAAATTCTCATATCTTCAGTAATTAATGTGAAATATTTAAACGATCCTTAACTTAGATACTGAGTCTTAATATTCCCTTTTAAGGTGTTCAAACCAAAAGTGGATGCAGCTCAGCGTTTGGCAGAATGACGTGAAATATTTCCTCTCCTGTTGAATCTGAATTTGTATCAGTTAAAATTTTTGATGATGATGATACCTTCTGCAGGTGATGGAGTACTCTTTGGGGCTTCTGTCCATGTAAATAGCAGGAGTGTTTCCTTCATTTACGGTCTGATTGTAATGTGAAGTTGGAGTTTAAAAACGTCTATGAGTGAACTCTTCGCTCCATGTCTACGCAGACGTCTGTTCAGAGACAGCCTCAAAGTACATTAGTTGTTAAATGGCCTCCACTCGGGACTGTACTACAGCTGATTGCATTCCTATTTCATCCTCTCACGTGGACTGATTCTCTGCAAACAGCCAAAGTCTGATAAAAGCCTCAAGAACAGTAAATGCTCTTTGTACTACGGACAGAAGAAAACTGCAGATACCAGACTCTGGTAGTGCATTTCATGCAGAGTTCATAAACACAGAGCCATCAGTGCTGTGACTCTTGAATGGCACTCATTGGGGGCTCTGGTTTAGCCCAGTTGTTAGAGCAGGTGTCTCGATACAGAGGCAAAGTCCTTCACATGCTGGTAGCTAGGTGGTATCCAAACCTGAGAGCATTTGGTGAACGTTCTCTCTCTCCATCCTCTTCTTCTCCTATCTCTCAGCGATCTTTTCTAATGAAGGCAGATGAAAAAAGTAACTTTAACTTATTAATATCAGTAACTCTAAGATGAGCGAGGTTGATGATGTTTAATCAGTTACTTGAGTAGTTTCACAATGCTGATCCGGACTCAGCTCCTGTAGACAGCAGAGCTATAACCGAGCTGCGTGGAGGTCATGACATCATGATCTGACATCACACTGATTTACCCGTGTATGTGAGTGACTCACAGGTCGTGTCTGAGCAGAGAGAATAAACACAAATGATGCTGAATCCCAAACTCTCGTCACACAGCAGAGAGACAGATTACTGACAGTCAGTCATCATCATCATCATCATCATCAGAGAGTTTCAGGTCATCCTCAGTGAAGATATGCCAACCCACTTTGTGAAAGCAAACTGAGTCAGCTGAAGCTTTAAAACACTGAGCTCAGTTTGATCTCTGTGAAGCTGTGTGTCCTCACTACGTTTACAGACGATATAGAAACACTGAAACACACCTCGTACAGTGAAGATGAGTTTATCTCTACAGTTACTCTAGATCTGTCTGACAGGAGGAGGAAACACTCAGTCTCGATATTTGTGATGATAGAGCTTAAAGTTCTGTGTAAGTTTTAAAATGAGGTTAAAGCTGAACTCAGAGAAACGTAGAAAGGCTTCAAACTGCACACACATCCTCCAAAAACCTCCTGCACACGAATTAGAAATAAAGACAAACACAAGCTGAGCTCACAGCTGCACAAAACTCCTGAAACCTTCCTGAGAATCCTCTTAAAAACAAGAACATGTCTGCACGTTCATCCTGAGTAAAGCTCTCTTATTGATTTCTGAGGACTGCAGAATATTTCAGTCTCTATCTTTTCTTTTATTAAACACAAAATTTGCTAAAAAGCTAAAAATACACACACAGATGTTTGTGTGGAGGATTTATCAACAAGGAATACTAATGTATTATTCACAGTGAGTAAACATGCTGAAGAAACTCAGCAAAGTAACACCAAGTCATTGTGCTGGTGTGCAGTGCATCCTGGGATATGTAGTTCAGCAGCACTGAGAAATCTATATTAGATTGGCTGATTTATACTTTATACTCACTATCATTGAGTGAAGTGCCTGCTGATATCCAGCGTGCTATGTGTTGTTATGTATTTTAGAATCTTAAAGTTCTTTTTCTTTTTTTATTTCTGTTTTTTTTTTTTTTTTGAGGCACTTTTAGAAAAGTGCTATATAAATAAATGTATAAATATTATTATTAATCATCAGCATGTCAAACTTTGGAAAGGTCCCCTTCAGTTAAATGTTAAAGGATTTAAACTATCTCATTCTGAATCATTCTCTCTAAACATTTCCAGACATAAATAGTCATATTTCACTTCTTCTGAGGTCTGGATTAAATAAAGACGTCTCTGTTCTGTCTCTGTCACTTCTTTCAGTTTTTCCTTTAAGCCCTGTGAGCCCAAATTACAGCTCCTGATGAAGTTTGACCTCTGACCCTAACAGGTGCCATCAGTGCTGCTGTACGTCACATGCTTGCACACTTCCTGTCTTTGTGAGAGAGTTAATGGTTACACCTCTGCTCCCAGCTTTCCCGTCCATGAAACACCTGCCATACCACACACCACCACACCACAGCAGGCCTGACGTGTGTCTCTGCTCTTTGTGTGTGTCAGGATGCAGGGCAGTGTGCTCTTTGTGTGTCTGCTCTTTGTGTCCCTGAGGGCTCAGAGAGAGAGAGAGAGACAGAGAGAGAGACAGAGAGAGAGAGAGAGAGAGAGAGAGAGAGAGAGAGAGATGGAGAGAGGAGAGAGAGAGAGGAGAGAGAGAGAGAGGAGAGGAGAGAGAGAGAGAGGAGAGATAGAGAGAGAGAGAGAGAGGAGAGAGAGAGAGAGAGAGAGAGAGAGAGAGAGAGAGAGAGAGAGAGAGGAGAGAGAGGACGTCTCTGAGAGTTCGACAAACAAACAGCACAGAGACAAAGACACAGAGCGAGCACCTGCCCGGCCCTTTGTGTTCTTAATGAACAACACTACTGTCTTTGAACACACCCCACCCCCTCTGAACACACACCAAGGGGGCGGCATAGTATTCAGACTGCACACACGCGCACACACACAAACACACAAACACACACAGACACAGACACAGACACACACACACACACACACACACACACACACACACACAGTATGTAAGTTATAAAGTTTAAACTTTGTGCTTCATGAAAGAAGCTGTGCTTTATGTGCTGTTTTTACTGGATTGAACAAAATAAGAACCTAAAGTTTTTCACTTTCCCAGAAGAGGGAGATGACACCAACTACGAAGATTTATCAACATCCCATAATGATAACAAAACTATAAAAAAACAACAATTTCTTTAAATAAAGTTTCTGTTTATAACCAGCTTAAAACTTTTGTAAGGGATAAGGCATGGTTAGCAGGTAGGCTAACCATACATATGGTAGGTAGGGAGGTGAGACAAGACCCCTCCTTGAAGTGGTTCTGTTTCCCATAAAAAACTGCTAACCGCACATTATCCTGCTTATTACCCGGCTACTAACTTAAGATACAAACATGTTGGCAGAAAGCATTGATTAAAGGATTATTTTACTGATCTAAAATGATTGATGTATACAGTTTTTAGAAATAGTCTCAGTGATTCCACAGCAGTTAGTGTCCCATGTCGATGAATTCTTATCTGCCTGTTTTGGTCAATTTGACATGAAACTTTTCTCATTCAGCTCTCCTTCATCTCTGAGCTCTGTGGTTCACACACCTTTAAAAATAAATGAGGCCAATGTCACAACTTTGAACCCTGCTGCTATCATCACCACCGCTCATGGGTTAAGTTTGTTTGTAACAATCAGTAACCTAAAGTTTCCCTCACCTGCTCTGCTCGTTACTAATATTGCTGGACAGGATCCAATATGAAAATATCCGTAGCCTGCCGATTTAGCATGCTAACACAAACTAGCGTTTTAGCCACATTGTTTTGATGCTAAAGGAAGCTAACGGTTTTACCTCACCTTACGGTCTATGATGTCAACAAAATGTGCCGGAACTCTTTTCTGTGGATTGATTTGACATGACGTGTGATCAGTTTGTCTCTGGTGTTGCTCATATTAGTGAGAGTTAATAACCGTTGTCAAGGGGTTTTGACCAATCAGAATCAAGCATCTTAAACAGACGGAAAATCAGTAAGAAAGCCGGGTAATAATTATTATATATTTATATTATTAAAACGTTTATATAATATCTGTAAATATGATTTTGGGGAAAAGTGAAGCAAATAAAACATAGAAACATGTTATTGTTTTCTAGAAATATGTGCTTATTTTAAATTTGATGCAGCAGTATGTTTCAAATTGTTGGTACAGAGACATGTTTACTGTTCATCAGTTCTTCTTTGAATAACACTTTGTAAATGTTGGTGAATCCATGAGACCACTTTCTGGAGTTTAAAGTGAAATGTTATCCCATTCTTGCCTGATAAAGGATTTCAGCTGCTCAACAGTTCAGGGTCTCCTTTGTCAGTGTTCCAAATGTTTTCAATGGGTGACAAGTCAGAATTGCAGTCAGGCCAGTTTAGCATCTGGACTCTTCTACTACAGAGCCATACTGTTGTAATACATGCAGAATGCAGTTTGGTGTTATCTTGCTGAAATATGTAAGGTCTTCCTGAAAAAGGCATTGTCTGGATGGCAACATATGTTGCTCCTAAACCTGTATATATTGTTCAGCATCAATGGAGCCTCACCTTCTCCACCACAGAGCCTCATTCTGTGGGAAACACTACAGCGCATCTTTCTGTGTCTCTGTGTCTTTCTGTATCATTACTTCAGAGTAACCATGAAATATGAGTGATTCTTCATGTTATCATCTAAAATGTAAACTGTTCTATGAATTCCAGTAATTTATTTCAGCATGCCTCCATGTTTTTTATCACAGATCCTGCTCAACATTTGGGTAAAGTAATAATTTTTTAAAGAAATGTGTTTTCTACATCATCCTGATTATTTTTCTTCACCATGAACCGGCCTTAGATGTAGATTGTGATATTCCGACACACAGTTCTCTGCAGCGTGTTTCAGCTGTTCTGTCATCAGTTTGAGAATCAGTCTTTCAGATTAAAGGTGAAAAAAGTCAAATCTGCACAAAGAGTCCTGACACAAAGCAGAGAAAAATAAATCTGCTTCACTCCATCTTCTTCTTCATGAACTTTATTACATTTATTGTTTTTCAGATACAGTAGCATGCGCCTGTGTGTGTGTGTGTGTGTGTGTGTGTGTGTGTGTGTGTGTGTGTGCGCGCGTGCGTGCATGTGTTTCCACATGTATGAAGGCAGTATAGTTTTATGCTCGAATGGGACTGTCAAGTCGTAAATGTGTGGCAGCGCCCTCGTGAGACGTATAAATGGAGATGGTCTCCTCTCTGACTCATACTTTATGGGGGCCCCCGGGGGCCAATGCCACGCAGACCTGTGTACCTGCAGGAATGAACACAGCCTCTCTTCATTCATTCAGATAGCAAAACAAAAGAGGAGACTGAAGAAAGAAAGGTGTGTGTGTGTGTGTGTGTGTGTGTGTGTGCGTTTGTGTGTGTGTGTGTGTGTGTGTGTGTGTGTGTGCGTTTGTGTGTGTGTGCGTGCGTGCGTGCGTGCGTGCGTGCGTGCGTGCGTGCGTGCGTGCGTGCGTGCGTGCGAGCGTGCGTGCGTGCGTGCGTGCGTGTGTGTGTGTGTGGTTTATTCAATTAAATTTGTTTTTATTCAGGAGAAATATTAAACTTTGATTTTCCCTCCTGAGCTGAAGGTTCTGATAATCATCCTGTTATCTTCCTCTCTTTCACTCTGCAGAGAGAGAGAACTTTTCAGGACTCTCTTCAATAACTGTATGAATATTACGGCTCATTTACTCAATACAGCATTTACAGAAAGGTTCATGTCAATGTGCAGAAAGTGAGAAAGGCAGAGATGTCCTTCCTTCTCAATCTCGTCTGCAGCCTTTAGGTCATTTATCAGTCTTTCAGAGGCTGAATCTTCATGACAAGATACTTTACATCATATTGTGTCTTAAAACTCATCTGCAGCTGAAACAAAAAAGCATCAGGTCTTCGTTACTTGTGCTTGAAGTTAAGAAATTCAGCTTTTGAAAGAAAGGATAGGTAAAAATGAAAATGCTATAAAAATCCATCTGAAGACAATCAGCCTTTAGATTTCCTGACTTCCTGGAATGCAACAGAAATGATGGATTCCTCCTCCATTCAACAAACAAACATTGTAAAAGTAGTTTTTCTTCTCCTCTTGAGGACAAACCTGACAAAGCTTTTTACTTTCAGCTACAACTAACCTGTAATTAAAGATTCAGAAACATGTTGAATCTGTATCTCAGGGTCTGGATTTGAGTCTGAGAAGTGTTCTGGTCTCTGTCTGTAGTCTAAGAAGTATCGACCAATTAGGTGTCTGCAGGAAAAAACGTCTGTATGGAGAGCATCAGCAGTTGTTCTAGAATTCTGACATCAAAGACAGAATTTCAGATTTTTGTCTTTGATTTCAGATTTCTGACCTAAAAAACGTCAGTGTCTCTAATCCTCTTTCAAAGACCTCCATTCAACAAACAAATATTGTAAAAGTAATTTTCTTCTCCTCTTGAGGACAGACCTGCAAAAGCTTCACTTTTGTCTTTTGACTAATCTGCATCATGATGTTGTTATTTCAGGAAACTTAAGACCCGTTAATTACAAAAAAAAACACAAGGACCTCAGTTTCTGTTTCAGGTTCATACCGCTGAATGAAGCCAGAGTGAAGCCTCTGTGGAACTTACTGTTAACAGTGAAACTGAGACTCACCACAAACACATGAATGGCTGCTCCTCTGAGGGATGAACTAAGAAATAACAGGGTTTATTTTGCAGAAAGATCTGGAGGGGCAAGTTTCTCGCTTGATAACTTGACTGTAATGCAGGAAGCGGAAGATGAAATCACGACTGTAAGTCATCATTGCTTGCTGCTAGCTTCACAAGAGGCACAAATTGTCGGATGACACCTGAGCCAATCATCAGTGTGAAATAAAACAAAATGTTTTGATGTAGGAGTGTTTTATCTGTTTTGGTGCTATTCAAGCACAATGTGCTCCTGCTAACGCTAACGTGAGGGCTGCAGATGTTTGTGGAAACGGGTTGATGGTGAAGTAAGACAGTTAGACCTCCATGGTGTCCTCCATGAGTAGGTCCGAAACACAGTAATGAACTTGCTCTCATATTAATGAGCTCTAAGTGAGAAACGGAGGCTCTGACTCTGTGACTGCAGCGCTCCTCTGTCGGAATTGCTCGGCCTTCAGGCCTCCTCTCTGCTGCAAACTCACAGCTTGGTATGAATCCTTTACAGAAGCAGCTGAGCCAGAAGCCACAGATTAATAATGCAATTTTCTATCTAAATTCTTATTTATGTGAAGCAAAGAGTTCCCCTGAGAGCCCTGTATTATTCATAAGCATCAGAGAAGAGGAGGAAACAAATCATTTAGCACAATGTGTGTGTCTGTTTGTGTGTTTGTGTGTTTAAACATG